>NC_142540.1:761666-914000 GCF_056151865.1 Erythranthe guttata
TACTGATTTCTCCGTTGGCTCAACTGCAATTGCGCCGCACAATCGATTTATATATCCAATTGTAATTTCCAGTAAATATAAAAAAAAAAAAAAAAAAAAAAAAAAAAAAAAAAAAAGCTGATTCAGGTTACATATAAATTATACCTTTAGCGACGACGCGATGGCGGATGTGGCGCGAAGGCAACGGTGGCGGTGCGGCGGATGAAATGCCGAAACCGACGCTGTAAGAAGTGGAAGCTTGAAGAGCTGTCATGGCGGAATTTTTCCCTTTTGCAGCAATTGTGATTCAGTTAAATATCTCCAAGGATTTAGATGAGGTCTTTCTCTCCTTCCCTTTTTGTTTCAATTTTGAAATTAAAAAAATAAAATTGATTTAATTAGCACTCTTATTTACTTATTTATTATTTGAAGGTGGTGACTGGTGAGCTGCGAGCTGTGAGCTGAGCACCACTCGTTGACAATCAATTTTGACCTGGTCAATTGTTGAATCTGAATATAGGTGAAGAAGGGATTGAATTTGGCTGGACTTAGTAAGCCCAATTATATTTTTAATACATGGAACCTCCTCTCACTAACGGCCCAAATAAGTACAAACTACAAGAAAAGAAAATATATACAGGGTAAATTACAACCACCCCTGAGGTATGGTTAATTTACGAAAAAACCCCTCTTGTTTGGATAATTACATCTGCCCCCCTCATCTATGTTTTTTTCTTACATATCCACACTTATGGTGTCAAATTCAACATAATCATCTAGATTTCGTGGAATGTGCTCTATTTTGTACTCATTTTGTGTAAAAATACAGTTTCAGCAGATGCACCACAATCTGATATATACAAGCTAAAAAACACATATTATGATCACCTTGCTTCAAAATGTGGAGTTCGAATGGAATAAAACGGGTACAAAAGTGATAATATTCCATATAATCTCGAAGATTCCACTAAATTTGAAACCGCAAGGATGGACGTGTAAGAAAATTTATAGTTGAGGGGTGGTTGTAATTACCCAAACAAGAGAGGAATTTTTGTATATATATTAGTGGAAAATTTATATTTTTGTTAGGACAATCTATGTGCGCCGAGCTTGCCTTAAAAAATATCGGGAGATGACCGATTTTTTGCATGTCCAACTCTCTTTACTCCACGAACTAGACCATCGTTTAAGGCACTGTCTCTGACATAATTTATCTTCGCTACTATCGTTGTAGTTTAATTTTCTCTTGGAAATTTTATAGAAACATGAATTATATTTTTATAATATTAAGATTGATGATTAGTAGTAATTACACATCATTGATTTGTGAGAGCATTTCTAGTGTATTTCACTATTTTAGTTTCTCAAATTTAGCGCCGAGTAAACTTACACTCTCATTAGTTGCTTGCAAAACTATACACGCCGGATAAACCTTACAGGAGACGTAAATTAAACTAGGCTAATCATTCGTAACAAACTCGTCCTACTAACCGTTTGTCAGGGAATTCGAACTTACATCAGTTGATAAAAATCATTCCTTTGACGGGCATTTAGATAGTAATCTATATATCTTTGATGATAATTATAATACATACTTTTGGATAAAATGTCAATATATCATGCGGTCAATCCATCAAAACCAGCAAAAATCAGAAGTAAAGAAAATAAAAGTAAATCTATAAAAAGAGAAGAAAAAAAAAAATAACAATAATTTAGCAAAGGGGGTTGCAGGTGAGTAATGATGACAGCACAAGTAGCTGCAGAGAGTAATAATAACTAATAATAATCAAATGAAAGAAAAAGGTAGTCCTTTTAGAGTTTGATAAATGCAAGTAATAATAATTCCTTGTGCCAAATTGTGTGTATCTCTCTCCTTTTCATGGAAAAAACACACACAGTACACACACACAAATAAAGTCATCTCTGAAAAAAACCAAAAAAGAAAGAGACAGCACAAAAAACATTGATAGGGTTTACACAACTAGCTACTCTCTCTCTCTCTCTCTCTCTCTCTCTCTTATATTCATCATTTCATATAATGTTGTTGCCACCACCACCACCCCCACCCCCAATGGCTCAACCACCCCCCCACCCTGTACAGAACAACTATCATTATACCCACAATTCTTGTGCTGCACTCAGATCAAAGCTATCATCATTATCTAACAAGAAAAAAAAAACAAAAGGGAGGAGTCATCAATATATATATATATATATATGCAAGTTTATTAATGATGATGATCTGAAAACGACAAGGGAAGAAATATACATGTAAGAAAAAAGGTATTAATTATAATAAATGTTATATTTTCTTTGTTGGTGGGGGGAATCAAGCATCATGGTCCGATCGATCGATCTATCTCTTACTAGATCAAGCTTGCTGCAACTTTTTTAGGGTTTCTTCACAGCTTGCTGGTAAGTATATACTCATAGATCTGTATTTTAGGAAAATATTTATATTACATTATATTATATCAGGGTTTTGTCGAAGAAGTCCTATATATATACATATATATATTGTTATTGTTATTGTACTGAAATTGTGTGTGAAGCCAAGATCTAGTATTGTATTGTATTGTATGTGTTTGGGCTGCAGGTTGAAAATGGAAATTAATAAGAGTGATTGCTATTTGTTTGTAATGGTGAGTGAGAGATTAGGGTTCGCAAAAAAGTAAACATGGGGTTTAGTTAGTTTGTTGTATTTTCTTTTAATTTGAGATGATGTACGTTGTTGCCTACCATGAATGTAAGATGTATGTTTTTCACTCTCCAAATAACTCATCATAAACATCTTTTTAGATTTATTCATATATATATATATATATATATATATATATATATATATATATATATATATATATATATGTGTGTGTGTGTGTGTGTGTGTGTGTGTGTGTTAATTATGTTTCATAGAATCATAGTATTAACCTTAATATATAACATTTCATGTCAAGAAAATATATTATCAATAAATTCTGTTGGCATGGTAATGTACATATGTGGAAATTAAAGCAAAACTGATGGATTTTTGGATGTTCAAGGTTTTTTGTTCATTGAACATTTGAACTATTTATATTTAAAATTTTAAAATTTTGTGAGTATTATTCTTTAAGATTTTTATTATTTTGGATATTCAGATGAAATATACTTGTATTTGTTTTTTTAAAGATAAAGAATAAAAGAATAATCACCAGATTTGTGGGTGGGACAATTGAGCCTGCAAAAAATTGTGTTAGGAGAATTTTACCTGTTATAGAGACGAGTGATATACTGCACGAATGGGGCTATATTCATTTTTTTGTTATTATAATCTTTTGGAAATAGAAAAAAATAATAATGAAAGTTTGAGGAGATTAATTAAAATTACTATTTATATAACTTCAAAAGTTTTGAAAATTATATCTAATAATTGGATATGATGATGTCATGCTGATGTAGTTGGTGTTGACAATGAGTCCCACTAGCAAAGAACATCCCTATAGTTTTTACCTAGAAGAAACACAGTAGTAATTCTCTCTATACATATTCCAGAATTATACATCATTAAAAAAAAAATAGAGAAAATAATTTAATTAAATTACACCCTGCAAAAATAAACATTGGACAAAGGGGCCTCTAGTTTGTATGAACAAAAAATCCATATCAAAATATTAACCCTTAATTTCCTTCAGTACCCAACAGCATCTACTTTTCAGCATTACATCATCAATGGCTGAAAATAAGTTTAACAAAGCTCTACCATGAATTTACCATTTTACCCTTTTCACCGAGAATTAACACTGGTCAGCTCTTAAACCTCAGGCTCAATATCAAGACTTGTTTCAACCCTCATCGTCTCTATTTCAGCGACATGCTTTAAACCACACTCGAGTCGCATGGCTGATATGAGCTCCGGCGAAATAAGTGGTCGAGTTTTTACCTCTTTATTCGTCCAGTCATATTTAAAATCTTGATTCTGTCTCACATTAGAATCAGAATCTGTATATAACCCCCACCCTCTGTAGAGTATCACTTTGCTCGGTTCTTGAGACACAAGAACAGCACCCGTGGATTGCTGAGAGAAACGAGATTAATAGAAGAAAAAAAAAATTGTTTTAAAACTTCATAATCTTAAGTTAATATAAGAAAAACTTTTAAAAATCCGGAAATAAAATACAGACCTCCAGATTGTAAATCACCTCCTGAGCTGATGTCCCTTTTGCTCTGCCTTTGATATTCACTATGGCTAAGGGATGCTTTTCAAAGTGTTCCTTTATTGTTTTCGTAACTCCAGTGACGACATTTCTCTTTCCTAAAATCGAAATAATAAAAATTTGCGTCAAATTATATATATTAATATATATATATATATATATATATATATATATATATATATATATATATATAATGCAGAAAAGTGTGAAGAGTGGTATTATCAGCCTTACCTACAGCGAGAATCGGGATATTTTTCATCCTGAGAGCCTGCTTTCTTAGAAGAAGCCTCTCTTTGTTCGAAAGCTGCACACTTCTGGAAGGCATTAGTGATGGCCTCTCTTTCATCGGTTTCTGAACCGAGGGTTCTATATCAACATTCCTGTAGCCCCCACCGTCGGATTTCCTTCTTCCAGTTTGAGGCCGGATGTAGGTACTTGTCGAAGAATTTCCTCTATCTTGCGACTAAATCCACATTCCACGCATTAAATTAGGAATTACTTATTCGTAAAAGAAAATAAATATACGTAGCATTCACACATGTTTCAGAACTTACCCTGGGACTACGTACAAATTCCATATTTCCAATTTGATTATTTTTGTCGGAAAAACTATTGCCCTCGTTCGATAATGATGTGGGTTGAACCTCTGCTTCTGTTGTTTCAAACAAATAATTGACTTTAACCTCGGACTGTAAGGAGACGTCTCCTGGTAAGTCCGTTTGAGCAATATGTACTGTGTCTTTTGAAATGTGCATGGGTTCCTCTGGATCTTTGTCAGTTGCTTCAGTTTCATGGCTTTCTCTAGCCTTCAACAATTAAAGGAAAAAAGGCACGAAGACTGAAGTAAATTTTGTGAAGTATTACACATTGGGAAAAAAGGAAAATCATAGAAGGCTTCCAGAAAAAAAATATATATATATAAACCATTCACTTGTACATGGATCAAGAGCCATAAGTAGCAATCGTTGGACACTTTACATGAACAACGATGATATGAATAAAGGATACCGTAAACAGTGAACTAATAGAACAGACTGAAAAGAGTGTATCAGTTAAATATAAAATACGACTTACAAATCCAAGTTCCAAATCTTCTGTCAAATGCGGACGATTTGTATTTTCATCTTTGGCCTGGCATAAGATATAGCTGTAAGTTACTAGCATAATAAATCAATATATTGATTATTCAGGGGCTGAAAATGAGTAAATCTGAAAAACAGAAAAAAAAATATATATATATACCATCTTGAGCTTCAATTCGTCAATATTCTTGCTGAGCTTTAAAACATGTAGTTTCAAGGACTGCATAACACAGAAAGGATGCATAAGGCAATGGCTAAGATAAAATGCAAACAGAGAGAGAGAGAGAGAGTCTGGACTTAGATAGATCATATAAAAAGGTAAAGTATAAATTCCACTGAGATACTTCAGAATGAATCAAAAGCTAAGTATCTTACTACATACGCAACTATACCTCACGGCGTTGTGCCTCCAATGAACGTTTCATTGCTTCTCTTTTACTTAGAAGTGTTTGAGGCCTCAAAGAAGCAGGGCGAGTATAGTTTTTCCCACGATATACAATGATGTCAAAACCTTTACTAACTCGTTCAACTGCTACTAATATGCCACCACTTTCAGCTTCTAAGGTCCGTGCTACTCCATGAACCTCTTCGATGCTCCTATTGCCAATACATACCTTGACAAGCTCCCTGTATTTCCAGTGCAGATGCATGTTTTCAACTGTTCCGTCAAAAACTCCTCGCCGACCTGAAATTTGAGGAGAGATGGTTACACAATACATAAATTCACTTTGATAATATATTCAGGCGAAATAGTTTCACGCCAAGGAATGACTCTTGCACAGTAAAAGACTAACCCAATAATAGGAAAGCTTTCATCCTCAAACCAACTTTTCTGAGCATGTATCTTTCTTCTTCGGTTATACCCTCTTTATCTGTTTCAGGTGGTTGAGGGCTCTCTTCTTTTGCTAGCTCTTCTAGAAGCTTCTCTGCCCTGGCTTTTTTTTCTAAGGCCTTCAACCAATAGAAAATCAACGTCAGAAAAGCAAAGGAGAGTTGAGAAGAGAATTGGATGACTACGTATATTGATCATTGCATACCATTGACAACTTGGCGCTTGTTCTCTCCATTGCCAATTCTGAGAACCTCACCCTTCTTTTTTTTTCAGGGACTTGCAATTTTTGGTCAGTTTCATTGTGCTGCTCAGCTTCAGTAGCATATTCTTTGGTTTCGTGTTTATGTTCCTTTTCATTTAAATTTGATAAGTTGCCAGCTCTGGTTTTTGAGGCATCAATCTCATATTTCCTCCGCTCTTGTATAGCTGAAGAGACTGCAGCTGGCAAGAAATCCTTCCCTCGGTAGAGAACAATGAATTCTCTATCCCTTGAAAGTAACGTCCCCCCAGTCAACCACTGCAAGAGTTTACTTTCAAGTACATAGATGTCTCTGAAAACATTTCAGACAATAAACTACTAAATGAATTGCATAGTCAACCCACATGGGGTCGACATATACCAAAAAGCAGAAGATGTAACAGCAGAGAGTAGTGCTCAAATGCATCAGTATGATGAATATTTATTCCACCAGTCAGACAGTGTCACAAACCTTTAGTTCTTCTGCCATAAGTACACTGTTTGTGTTTTGAACTCCTCTTTTGACAGCAATTTTTGCAATTTCACATTTCTCCCACAGTTTAACAATGCAAGCAGCCAATCCTTGATGCTTCCTATTTCTCCCTGACGAAAATGAAAATACAGTTAAACATCTAGAAAGATTTAAGTACATTCAAGAAATACCAAGATGTTATATAATATATAACTGACTACCAAGAATTTCAAATAACCCTACTGCTAGGATCTCCTGGAGGTCTCATGTGTATGTTTGCGTGTGTTGTAACTTGTAAGGGCCAAAAAACCATTAATACGAAGAGTAACAACAGATAATAGAGTAGGGTGGAAAAACATGTCTAACTTGATGCAAAATGAACAAGTCTCTATACAGTTATTTCATAATATAGGAGATAGGTGTAACTCAGAGGAAGAATAAGACAACCAACCTAGAGCAAAATGGATCGGTAAAGGCCTGCCAAGTCTCCGTAATGTAGTCATTTCATCATTCGTCAGTTTATGATTAACCCCATATGGAAGTAGACGAAATGGTCTCTTGTATCCAGGAACTACTGCTGGCAAAAGATCAGCATCAACAGGCAAAGGGTCATTTCCCCACCAATCAGTGAACCGCGGGCCAAGTCCTTCTAGCAACGAGTCTGCTTCGGCAACAATCTCTGCCTCTCCAGGAAGTTGGAAGCGTACTCTATCTGGCAAACCCACCCCTTGCACTAAGGATGGATGAAATATTTGTGTATTAGAATCCAAAGCATTAGTGTGCGGTGACCCTAAATCAGGAGATTCTTCGGAAGACTCCAAAGCATTTATGTGTTGATCATTGTCCATGACAGGAGATTCCTCCGAAGAAGAGTCGTTTGACGAAGTATCGGCCAGAAAGTAGGGATACTTGTAATCAGATCCTCTGTAGAGTATTATATTGCTTCCAGATCTCCAAACTACTAGACCTCCAGTTTTTTTCTGAAAACATTCCCAACATTTGGAGTCAGATAGAACATTTTGCTCTCAGGTTGCCCAAATGGAAAAATCTAACAATTAAATACAATCAATCTTCTTGATACGATCCCTAGTATTATTAGTACGCAGATTGGCATGCTGGATACTTTCAAAAGTGATAATTTCAAATCATAATTAAACTTAACAGATGATACTTTTCCAGCACGTAAATAATTCTCAACATCGTCTTATATATAGCAAGGAATATTGATGATTACTGCTACTTTAGCAAAAAATAAAATCATGCAGTCTTTCAAGTTAAAACCCTTCTAATACTTGCGAGGTAAACCAAATCTGAACTCATTTTACATAGTATCGATTTTTAGATAATTTGGTCCCTGTTCATCCTTGAGAAGAGAAGAAATAACCAGATTGCAAAGCAGCATAAGATGTCCAAAGATTTGTCCATAGTCTGTACTAGATGAGGTTCGTCTCTACCCAACATTAACTACTAACGGCTAAAAGGGTATATGGTGAACGCTCAATTTTAACATGAAATTTATTATCGACACTCGTGACTTATCACTATACATCACAAACTAGACAATCCTAACACTGGAGGTGGAAATAGTAGATGACAACCTTACATTAGTTCCTACTCGTGAACACATAAACAAATGTTCCTTATCCAAGTAGATTGCCCTAATAACTGAGTCACTCAAGACTCACGACAATAGCACATAAATACCATATAAAACAACTCCTAGTTACCGTGAAGATAACATACGGCTTGAAACTCCCAAATCCCATTTATATATTCGAAGTAAATTGTTAAGTTCATTCCTTACTACCCTCTTGTTCTATGATTATAATCATTGCCAATGCTTTCAAACAGTGATAAGATATAGTGCAATTGAATCAAACTATAAAGTAGAATCGTATATAACCTCCAATAACTCATGAGTCCTCTTCATGTTCAGCCTGCATATATCCTCACACGTAATCTTCACCAGCTCCGTTCGCCTCCACCGCTCGTGAATTCCGTTAACAATCCCTTCCGTAATTCCAGCTTTCCCCACCTTCAACTTCTTCTTCAACCCGATTCCGATACTCCTCAGCCTCCTCAGCTCCCCGGGCGGCAACTTCAGCTCCGCCAAACTCGGGGAATTGCCCCTCTTTCCTTCGTCGCGCTTCTTAATCCTCTCCTTCTCCTCTTCCTCCAAAACCCCGCGCCTCAATTCATGAAATCTCTGTATGGCGTTCCCAGAACCGGGCTCAGGAACCGGGTTCTCGGGTGTGCTCCAGCTCGGGTCGAGCGTATGCCCGATTCTATACTTGGGCAAATGGCTGGGCAACGGGACAAAAATTTCTCCGGGAGAATTAGGGCCGGGATTTGAGTTCCGAGCGGCGGAATCATTGCTGCTATCTTCCACGTACCCGAGGCTGCGGAGCTTCTCTGCTATTCTCTTAATTGCGGACTGCGGAAGAGTTTGTCTGTCGGCTTCGATGGCAGCGCAAATGGCGGCTCGCCGGCGGAGGGGATTGAACGTGAATTTTGGATAGTGACAAGCTGGAAATTGGGATGAGGGTTTAAGAATGGTTTGGGAAGGGAGAAAGGAGAAATGGCGATTGCAATTGCAGAGAGGAACCAACATTTTTTTTTTTTTTGCAGAGGTGAACACTGCACAAAAAGTTTTCACTTATCAATTAACGGCTTCTGTTTGTTGTTTATATTGCATCTTAGTCCCTCAAGTTTATTGCCATGCGTAGAAAGACCACTTATTCTTCGAATACTTCGGTTTTCCCCCTACATATATTTCTAATTTCCCAAGCAAACGGCCCCGAAAAACAAAATTCATGATCGTAGCTCATGAATCACGTACGATTTTGGTGATACGACGTCGTTTCAACTCATAAAAAAATCGAATTTTACTATTTTAGGAAATTCTTAGAAAATTCATATCAATTCAAAGAAACATCAGACGAGGATTTCGTCAGTAGTGTTACATCTAAAATTGTGAGATCTACTAGAACAACTAGGATTTCGCATTTTTCATAAAAATTGTGAGATCTACTAGAATTTAACACATTTCCGCATTTTTCTGTAAAATGGTTGTTATATCGGTTGTTTAGGGGTTTTTTATATATTAATAGCACGCTAACAACCCTAACCCAATCAAAATGGCATGTTAATTGAAAGAATCATCTGATGTTTCTATGAATTGATATGAATTTTCTAAAACATTCCTAAAATAGCAAAATTTGATTTATATGAGACGATAAGAAGTCGGATCAACAAAATATGACGCGATTCATGAGCATAGCTCATAAGTTTTGCTCGTCGAGCCGTTTTACGTGGGTTAGGGTTGTCAACGTGGTATTAATACTCAAAAAACCCTAGACAACTGGAATAACAACCATTTTGCTGAAGATGCGAAAATGAGTTAAAAAGTAATTCTAATAGATCTCGCAATTTTAGAAGTAACACAACTAACGGAATCCTCGTCTGATGTTTATATGAATTGATATGAATTTATAAGAATTTCCTAAAATAATAAACTTTGATTTTTATGAGTCGAAACGACGCCCGATCATCAAAATTGTACACATTTCATGTGCTATGAATTATGATCATGAGCATACGTTTTAAAATAATTGTGTATATTCCTAGCTTACTATGAAGAAAACTAGTAAATATGTACTAATTTAGGAAAGGGTAAATTACAACCACCCTTGAGGTATGGTCAAATGACGGAAACCTCCTCATGTTTGGGTAATTACAACCACCTCTTCAACTATAAATCTTCTTACCCGTTTTATCCAATTCGAACTCCACATTTTGAAGGAAGATGATCATAATATATGTTTTTTGGCTTGTATTTATCAGATTGAGGTGCATCAGAAACTGTATTTTTACACAAAATGAATACAAATTATAGCACATTCCACGAAATCTAGATGATTATGTTGAATTTGACACCATAAGTATGGATGTGTAAGAAAAAAAACATAATTGAGAGGGATAAGTGTAATTATCCAAACAATAAGGGTTTTTTGTAATTGGTCATACCTCAGGGGTAGTTATAATTTAACCTTCAGTAAAATATATGTTTTCTAAATTACATTTCCAACTAACTGTTACAATATATTAATATTTAGTTTATTATTTAATTATTGATTAAATTAGTATTTAATTATTAATTAATTAGAGTAGTGTGGGCAGTTATATAGTAGCCGTGCGTTTAGAGCTTAGGAATATTAAGTATTCTATTAGTGTAGGTAATTGTATTTCCTTGTTATATTAGGGAATTTCTTCTCTTTAAATAGTTATTTTGTACTAAGGTTTTACTATGCAAAATGATATTTCTTTTAATTTTTCTTACATTTCGTAAAAGAATCTTATGATACCCGCGAGATCGTAAGGTATTGTTTAATAAATCATCATGCCTAATGACGTCGAGCTAACTTTAATTATCCTTTAACTTTCGGCTTAATAGGGGCCCAAATTCTGTATTGGCATAGACCTAAATTTTATTAATTGTGACAGGCCCTTGGTCTATAGGTTTCTCCCATTCAGACCCAAATTTAATTTTTGACAGGCCCTTGGTCTATAGGTTTCTCCCATTTAGGTCCAATTTCAGTAGGTTTATAAAAGCAACTTCAATGCTAGATATAAAAATTGAGATAATATTTTTAATATTGATTTAAAATTTATCTATTTCAACTACGGTTATTAAATTAATTATCTGTTGGAAGTTTGTGGGTGATTTTATTTGTAATTGTCACATGTCAACTTGTGATTGGATGTTTAGATGGTTACGTTTTTAAATAATTCGATTTCCAGCAAGTATATTTACATCTCAAGAGGTGAATTACCAAAATAGAACCATCATTTGATAACTCCATTGGAGTTAAACATTAATAGGGGGAGATATGAGTTACGTGAAAACAGAAATTTTGTATTGCAGCGTGAAAATGAGCTTTCATAAGGGTAGTTTTGGAATTAGAAAAATAAAATTTGAGTGGAATATTAACTAAAAGGGTTTTCTCTAATTATTTTTTGAGAGAGGTTTTACTTAACTACATTTTCTAGATGGGGTTTTTGCTAATTATCCCTTTAAATAAATATAACATTAAACCTAAAGTGTTTTAAATTGTTTGATACATTTTATATATGAATTTCAAACAAGTATATAATATGGGATGTGATAAATGTGGTTCGAGCTTTAATAATACCGTTTCTATTTCAAACGTGATTTTGATCATTTTTAATTCCAAATTTTGCAAAACTCGAAAAATAGAATTTGTAGTATTCTGAGTTAGTTTTCTAATCCAACTTGAATCATCAAAATTGGATGTCGGACGAGAAAGATATACATAAATCAATGGATACTGCCCACAATTTTGATGTATTGATGTATCTAAAATTCAAAATGCGACTCATTCATGCATAACTTTGTCACACGGCATCCAATCTAGCGGATTTAGGTTGGATTAGAAAGCTAACCCAAAGGACTACAATTTTCGTGTTTCGAATTTTGTGAAAATCAAAATAGAAATATGTCAAAATCAGGTCGAAGTCAAAACGACATTAGTAAAATTGAAACGACATTTAACATTTCAGATATAATATTAATTTGTGAGTATGAATTTTTAAGAATGTACATTAATATCCTTCCATATGAAGGTTTATTAGGAATGGTTGGGTGAAATCGGTATAAATAATTATTTTCGGAAACAATAATTTGGTGGAATAGGTGTCAATAATTAATACATAGTATACTATAAACCGGATAATAAATAGGTATGCATAACTAATTTCCCTTTTCATGTGAACAATGATTTGGTGAAATAGGTATGGAAAATCAATTTGTGGAAACCAGTGATTTGTGAAATATGCAATGATTATTATTTTTTTGGAAACAATATGTATAAATAATTTCCTTTCATATGAACAATTATTTTGTTAAATAGGTACAAATAATTGATATGTGAAAGCTGGGATTTGGTGAGAAATATGTATCAATAGTCAAATTTGGGAAACAATGATTTGACGATGATAAATACTAAAGGGACTTGCTTTTTACGGTTTGAAAATTGTTATTTACCATTCAAGGCAGCTGAATTAAACGCCCAAGGCAGCCGCCCACGAACGAGTGTTCGTACACGCCGTGGGCGTCCGTCTTGGGCGTTCTTGGGTGTATGTGCCAAAAAAAAGCCCTACAAATCAATTTGTAGGGTTTTTTAACATGAAATTGGTTCTGTAATCGACCTACCCAATGCATATTACACATAAAGGAGTCCAAATTATCTCAAAAAATCGAAGCCCAACCCTTCTTCAAGCTTGATTTCGAATTTTCGATTCTTTTTTTTTTTTTTTGCTATTTGCAGTTTGGGGAGTTTTTGGGTTTTTTTGGGAGGTTTTGAGATTTTAGAGAGATAAATGATTTTTTGTTATAAACGGTAAATAGCAATTTTCAAACCGTAAAAAACATTTCACATACTAAATAAGTACGTGTAATGAACTCTCTTTCATATGAATAATGATTCGGTGATTTAAATTGCAAAATATTTACATTGTGTCATATTAAATGTGATTACTTTTGTCAATAACATCTACAATTTTATTTTTATTTAGATAAATAACATCTACATTTTTTAGAAGTAAATAACATCTACAATTTAACAATATTCAAATTCAATTTTATAGTATTTAAGAGATAAAATCGAATTGATTAAAAAATTTAAAAAAATTAAGAGAGAGATAGAAACTGTATTTTTCTTCTTCTTTTTTTTTTTTTTTTTTTTTAACAATAATTAATGTTTTTCAAAATTAAAAGAAATTCCATGTAATATGATGACTTGGATTCTTCTATTTGCTATAGTTATAAGCCCAAATGAAGTCCAGGTTCAACCTATTTAGGGCTTTAACGAATTGACTGGATTATATAATTATAAGGCCGAGACGTCAGCCCATTTTGGAAAATTTCATTTTCCCCCCTATAATTTGGTCCGATACCACTTTACCCCATTCTATTTTAGTTCGGTATAACTTCAGCCCATGTAATGAACTCTCTTTCATATTAAATTGTAGCGATATTACAATATATTTGATTCTATCCTTTTAAGACCAATATCTAAATCTAATTATTTCTATTTAGTTAATTTTCTTAGAACAGTCAAGTCAAAAGTCAACAAAGCAGACTTCCCAAATCAGAGCAGGATTTACGTAATTAAATATGCATATTTGTGTATGTATTATATGGATGCATAAATACATGTATCAAATTTATTCGAATTGATGTAGCAGATCAGATTACGATTAAATCTTACTACATCTGTAACCAAATCCTAAGGGCTCTAATAAGTCTATAAAGTTGTGTAAGAATTACATAATGATTTAACAAAAAAAAATAAAAAAAAAATGTTTTGTTCTTATAATACATCTATAATGTCATTAGTTGTTTTGTTTTTTATCTTATGTGGTTTAAATTTAAAAGTGAATGGAGATGAAGAATATGGAGGCTTGACCTTTGACTTTTACAATAAAACATGTCCGCAACTTGAAAAAATCGTCGAAGATGCAATTTCTTCGATGTCGAAAGAAGATCCTAGAACCCCTGCTGCTTTATTGAGGCTATTGTTTAACGATTGTGTGGTTATGGTAAATATAAAATCCCTCCCTTGTTAAAAGAAAATTCAAAATTTTTTTTGAGAAGATTATTATTGATCACTAATTCTTTGTGAATCGTAACTAATTTTAGGGTTGTGACGCTTCGATCCTTCTTGATTTGAAAGACAGGAGCAAATCAGAAATGGGGTCGTTTAGTAATTTCGGTATCAAGAAAAGGGAGTTAATTGGGCAAATAAAATCAATGGTGGATAAAGTTTGTCCTAAACAGGTTTCGTGTGCTGATATTCTAGTCCTCGCGGCTCGAGAATCTGTAGCTATTTCTCAAGGGCCGAGAATTCGAGTCCCACTTGGACGAAGGGATTCAACCGTTGCATATACCAATTTTGATGCAGATACCCACTTGCCTCAGGTCGATAGTTTTCTTGGTTATTCGTTAGGTAAACTAAGAGACCTCGGTGGCGGAATGACCGACGAGGAAGTTGTTGCACTATTAGGTAATCGATCGATCGTAGTTTTATTTATTTAATATTGAAGTTACACTACATATATAATTAATTAACGTATTAATATTGTGATTGTAGGTGCACATACACTTGGTACTTCTAGTTGCGCAACAATTCAATATCGTGTAGACTTTCCGGGCATCATAGAAACTGATACAAATTTTGTGAACAAGTTACGGAAAACTTGCCCCAAGGGGGCTTTATCCAACTACAATACATCCCTAGCTAATGATCGTACACCTTATAAATTTGACAACGACTATTATTCGGCTTCGTTTGGAGGAAGAAGTCTATTGGTGATTGATGCAACATTAACTCAAGATCAAAGAACCGTTGAACAAGCTGGGAGATTCGTTACCGACCAAGCATATTTCTTTAAAATGTTTTCGTCTGCCTTTGTTAAGCTTTCTGTCACACAAGTTCTTACCGGAAACGATGGAGAAATTAGAAACCAATGTAATAAGTTGAATCGAGCTAATTGAAGAGTGTAGTAAACTCTGTTTTTAATAAAAAAATAAAATTACCTATGAAATAATAATTATCTTTTTTTTTTAAATGAAATTAATAATGGATACAGGATACAAGAAATAATAATAATCAAAATTGCCAAAAACACAAAAAGAAACAAAAGCAAAGAAATTAATAATGGAGCTATAGAAAAGAAAAAGAATGGATACAGGATACAAGAAATAATAATTATCAAAATTGCCAAAAACACAAAAATAAACAAACGGAAAGAAATTAATAAGGGAGCTATAATTACTGGATACTGGATACAAGAAATAATAATTATCAAAATTGCCAAAAACACAAAAATAAACAAATAGAAAGAAATTAATAATGAAGCTATAGAAAAGAAAAAGAACGGATACAGGATACAAGAAATAATAATTATCAAAATTGCCAAAAACACAAAAATAAACAAAAAGAAAGAAATTAATAATGGTGCTATAGAAAAGAAAAATAATGGATACAGGATATAAGAAATAATAATGATCAAAATTGCCCAAAACACAAAAATAAACAAACAGAAAGAAATTAATAATGGAGCTATAGAAAAGAAAAAGAATGGATACAGGATACAAGAAATAATAATGATCAAAATTGCCAAAAACACAAAAATAAACAAAAAGAAAGAAATTAATAATGGGATAGATATTAATGGTCTAATTAATATCCTATATATATATATATATATATATATATATATATATATATATATATATATATATATATATATATATATATATATATATATATATATATTACTCCTTAAGAGGCGTACTTAATTGTTTCTCAAAAAAAAAAAAGAGGCGTACTTAATTACACCGCGGGAAATATGGCCGTATTAGCATTTGTGCTTATTTTCGCCATTGCCACCGCCACCGCCACCGCCACCGCCTCTCCCGCCTACACCTCCACCACCGACCCCAAAGAGTTGGCCGCTGCCGCCGCTGCCGCTCGGGCACTGGTCAACGCCAGTTCTTGGGGCGTTGTGAGGTAATATAAAAAATTTCAAAATTGAATTCATAAATATTAATTCTAATTATCTTTCTAATCTCATTGCATGCAGTAGCATAAACTACCTAGAGAAGAGCAGCCCATTCGGGAATGCGCTGTCATACAGCGACGGGGGCTCCGGGACCCCCTATTTCTATCTCACCCTGCTGGATATGGCCACGGCCAATTTCAGCAGGGCAGACGCCCGGAGCTCCCTCAGCCTGAGCGAGTACGCACTTGGCACGTGCGGTATGTTAGAAAATTTATCGTACATGTATACGAATTCCCAAGAACCAACATGCTTGAATCAACGAGAATTAAACCTAAACATAAACACGGAAGCGTACCTTACATCATTGAATCGAATCTTCGAATCTCCACTGGATTTGGGACAGGTCTTCCAAAGAATCCGCAGTTCCTTAATTATCTCTCTAACGATGGATTTTAGAAGAGACGGAATGGTTGCGTTTCTTTGGGGACCACGACCCTTTATATAACTGTAGAGTCCAGTTATTTTATAATTGTGATTCAGCCCCATCAATAAATCACAACTAAACCCTAATTGTCTCTACACATTAGGCCCATAATTATAGTTTAATACCCATAAGTCCAACCCAATAACCTTTATTAGATCACAATTAATTTGGACTTTCTTTAAGATAGCCATACACATTTACGTCACATATGTGAGCCCACATAATTATTGAAATAATTCCAACAATCTCCCACTTGGGCCACATATGTTTTATATCTTATAAATGTGTACACCTTATGAGCTCAATATTGCTATCATATGAAAAGGTATTCCTTACAATCTCGTCCATTGACCATACTGATATAGGACTAAAGAGGCTTTCGTCACATTGAGCGTGTCTAAACCCAACAGTAATCACGTATACCAATATAGCCAAACGACATAGATCAAATCATGGTGTGTAGCATGGAAATTACATATAATGTGATCTTAACATGCCTATTTCCAACTGGTCCTACTTTAAACTTTATTGAGACCAAATCTTTACATAATTGTACAAAGTGTAGCCAAATACTTTATTTCTGCAGAAAACCAAATACACAAAATTGTGTCCAAACATATCATAAAGCTACCAAAATGTATTTATATGTACACATACATACAAACTCCCACTGAACCAAAATATCCTTAAATGATATAACACCTACATGAGCAATGCTCATGAATACCTTATGTGTTAATCCTTTAGTAAGCGGATCCACAATTGTGGAGTTTATCTTATTATGCTCTATGTACTCTTCACTTTGTACCTTTAACAACAAAGAACTTTCACAAGCTCTTGTTGTTGTTCGAAAGTATAGCTGTTAAATATTGTCACCGTATAACTTTAATACAAATCAACATGTGCAGCCTAATGACAAGTGTTTATAGCTATATTAAAAAAAGAAGATGCCAAAAATTACCATAAATTCTTGACCATCGTGAACAGAGCTTAAAGTGTTTGCTTAACACCCATGTCAAAATAGCTCAATCACTTAGGTTTACATTAACCAAAATGGATCTATACTTTATACGCATCATAAAAATGAAAATCATGAATAAACCACACGATCTCCCAAAATATCTGATTTTGATAAATGAGCATATGTATATAACTTACATTCCCTATAATTACTGTATAACCCATTTGGCTGCTTTGCTAAATGATCCACTTTATAGGGTTATTCAAATATCTGCCTAACTTTATGCACGTCTTAACCGAATGCGCACATTCTTTTACTTTAAAATATTTATTGGGCATTGAAATGAGACTAAACAAGCCTCATTTATTGTGAGATTATCTCCCACTGATCCTTGGGTATGTACAATCATTAACTTTATTTATCTCAAAGTGCATATGAGATAATTAGCTCAGGATTGTAATATCATTAACGGGAATTTTAATTTCATTAATGGACTACTTTAGTTTGCAATCAATATCCTTCAAATCTTTAAATATTAAGATTTTATGATTGCACTTTATTGTTCCATAAATGTTACCATTTGAGAAACAATTCCCGGTGTCCATATATTTCTTAATAGAGTCGATATGAGTGAAATCTTTAATGACTAAACGTACCATATATCTTTCAATATTGCCCATTTGAGTTACATTTGGTCTTAATTATTTGGAACCAAATTCACACCTTATGGCAATTTGATAAGATCCTAATGTCTTGTCATTCTAAATTTCAACTCATCTTTAATGCTTTATTATTTTAAGGTTGTTGAGTTTGCTCTTTAAGTAACAATTATCAAGACTTGATTGGGGAATTGTTCAACATTGTCTTATCAAATCTCCAAATCTACTTTTCAAACAATGACAAGTACAAAGACATGTACATTGTCAAAAGCAGTATTAGGAATCAAATTGATTCCTCTTTAAAGACAATGTCTATAATCTAAATTTCTCCCCTCAAACTCAACATCCTTAAAAGATTTTAAATTTCCCCTTTTAAAACATAATATATTGCAGCACTTAATGTTTCTCCTAAATGTACCTTAGTGAAGAAGAATGACTTATCATACTTCTTTGAATGTCATTGAATGTTCTATTCTTGAATTTTGTACCATTTAAATTGCTTATGCAAGATTTTACTGTATGAGACTTTTATTTAAATTATAGGTCAAATTTTGAATTATGAAATAGACGAAGCTTAATATTTCCAAATGAACAAGCTAACCGAATTTGTTCAAGAGAAAATTTAAATCCATCTAATCTAATGATGGTACCAAATGTTTATTTCAAATTCAAAAGAAAACCTAAGAGTCCTTATAGCATCAATCCTAAGTATCTTACATAACCTTTATAGATGTATCTTCCAACATCAATTGAATATTGGTTATGTAAATAACCCTTTATATACACACTTACGTGAATAGTATAACCCAGGATCTATTCACTAAATGTGTCTAGGTACAAAGTCAAAAAAATATTTTAGAACATATTAAAGTGGGAAACAAGCATAATTACGCTATCAACGTACCTGAGATGTAAACTGCAATTATAAATATTTATCTTAAGGCGTACACTAGTCAAATTAGCACTTAGTCTTTTCTCCCTTAATTATTTATTCTTCGTGTGTACGGTCAAAGTTTTATTCTTTATGTTTTACAACAAACCTTATATTGACCGTTCACGGAGAAAAAAAAATTAAACCATATCCACTTTTAAGTCAGCGAAACCACACTAACTGAAGTGCTATAACTGAAAATGAGATTAGACTATTACTTAATGTGCTCATTTATGTTCCTTTTCTTTATACCTTATTAAATCAATAGATGTCAAAATCTAATTTGTTGCAACTTTATCGTTTTAAACTAAAACGTCTCCTTAGTGTCGTTAAGGAACCTTCTAGTACGTAGCCCCTAATTAAACCTTATGCCCCAAAAAAAAAACATTTTCCTTAAAATAGATGCACCTAATGATCTTAAATTTTATAATTAGAACGATGAGATACACTAGGTTCTTCTATTGTTCTATCCAAAATAAAAAAATAAGATCTATGCACCATAACAAATAATAATAAAAATATTTGTGCAACTAAGCACAAAAAGCGTTATAGGCAGATAATGTGTAAGCAGATAAATAAATTAAATAGAGAACGTAAATAAAATCAATATGCGCACATTATAATCCAAAGTTTGACTTTGAAAACTTTAAATAATTATGGAATACATCTCAAGATGCCTAGCACAACATTAATATCAAGCCGAGGGGACAATAATATTAACTGTAAGTGGCACTCTTGTTGTAGTAATCACACATTGATAGTAAATCCTGTCAAATAATAAGTCCATCGAGGGATGTAACTATCATTCACATGGAGCCCAACAACCATCACATATTTATTACCACATATGCATATGTGGTTCCGCCAAATATCAACATACCGAGGGGTATAGTTAAATATTCGCATGAATTCACATACACACAATCATCTTGACAATCTCAATAAGCTAACCTACGCAGAGAGGTCACGAGGGTGGCTTCATGCTTCAATTAGTTCTTTTAAATGTCAGACAAACTTAATAACAAGTCATTAGATGTACCCAAAAAATTATTCAAAAATTTAAAGTCGTTGTTGAACGCTAAGGCTCTAAAGATATCACCTGAGCGCTAACAGGCTGTATCCAACTATAAGGTTGCCTCACTATATTGTTTTCGAATCAAACTCAGTAATATGGTTATTCATAAAAAATGAGTACGAATTGAAAACATCGAATCCATCTTTATTTTGAATTTGAGCTACAGATAATGTGGGGCTCACAATTCAATCTTATTTAGATAGTGGCCAAAATAAATCTTAACCAATAAATCTAATTTTATATGGATTTTGACTATATCAGTAACTCAATTTAGACTTAAAACAAGGGTTTTGAGTCAAATGCCGAATGAGTCAAACCTTATTTGGTTAATTAATAACCGTATTCATATTTTGATTCGTTAATGTTTAAATTATACTTGGTCAGAAACGTATTGAATTAAAAAATTAATTCATATCCTTAATTCGACCCATTAATTAAAACATTTAAGCCTAATAAGGCATGAGCTTTAAAATCTGAAAATTCCCCAAATTAGCATTAGAAAACCGAATTTGAAATTCAAAATGAATTTCACTTTATTGACCAAACAAAACCTTAAATGAATATAAAAGAATTCACATATTAGTTCGGTCCCTCAAAATAATTGAAATGTTTTAAACGGCCCCAAAACCTTAAATCAACTTTTTATTCCTTAAAAATTGCCTTTGTCCCAAAACCAGAAAATCTTTCAACTTAAAGGACTGAATTGAAATTTTGAGAGAAAAGCATTTGAGTGAAAAGGGACCTAAGATTCAGAAATACTTAATTTGAGATATATAATATATTTTTGAAAAATATATGACTGTTTTGGGAGAAACTTTAAAGGTGGGACTGAAATACAGTTTTCGAAAGCTTTGGGCCCAAAATCAGATTTTCATTTATTATAAATTGACCCCAGTCCAAAATCAGGAATTACCCAAATATGGGGTCAATTTGTAATTTCAAAAACCTTGATTGGCGTATGTTGCAATTTGCTAGAACTTTATCAACCTAATTTTGCCTCTGTAGCAAATCAACCGCCGTCGTACCTCAGCCAATTCCACCGCCACCACCAATACCACATACCACCGCCGGAACACGCAACCCCACAATAATCAACGCCGTCGGAATCCACCGTCGGCGCTCCGGCTTCCCTTTAGGCGAATCACGCCACCCAACATCAGTAATAATAGGAACGCACGCAATCCGCCCATTTCACCTAATGGACGCCGGAAAAGAAGTGAGGGGGCGGTAGTTGGTGGTCGACGACGGCCGATGAAATTGGTGGTACTGAAAAAACGGTGCAGCAGGCTTGACCTGATGGCCGCTGCCCCAAATTTCAGATTTGGAATTCTCAGATTTTTGCCGTAAGACTTAATTCTTCAATCCAATGGATTGAAACCAAATTATTTTAACACTAATAGAAATTAATCAACCAACGATTGATAACTTCATAGAATCATACTGAATTTGAAAATTAATTCCTTAAACCTTAATCATTGATCCGAATGTCAGATATACACCAAACCTTAATTCGGTTAATATTATTGAACATGGAAATATGATTCAAATTGAAATCAATCAACACACACCAGGCCAGACGAACGTATTTCATAATGAAATAAATCAACCATCAATTGAATAATTGCACACAATTAAATACGATAACCATGATTGATTTAACCAAAACAAAAAATCATTAATCCAAAACGAAAATAACCATGCAATTTGAATCATTGGATAAAAAATTGCATGAGAAACCCTACATTTTTTCTATATGTTGATCCATGACAGCGGAATTCATGAAATCAAAGCTACATAGTGCCGAATTGAATACGACACAACAAAATTCATAAATTTCATAAATTCTCGAAAATTCAAAACACGGTGGCTCTGATACCACTTGTTAGAAAATTTATCGTACATGTATACGAATTCCCAAGAACCAACATGCTTGAATCAACGAGAATTAAACCTAAACATAAACACGGAAGCGTACCTTACATCATTGAATCGAATCTTCGAATCTCCACTGGATTTGGGACAGGTCTTCCAAAGAATCCGCAGTTCCTTAATTATCTCTCTAACGATGGATTTTAGAAGAGACGGAATGGTTGCGTTTCTTTGGGGACCACGACCCTTTATATAACTGTAGAGTCCAGTTATTTTATAATTGTGATTCAGCCCCATCAATAAATCACAACTAAACCCTAATTGTCTCTACACATTAGGCCCATAATTATAGTTTAATACCCATAAGTCCAACCCAATAACCTTTATTAGATCACAATTAATTTGGACTTTCTTTAAGATAGCCATACACATTTACGTCACATATGTGAGCCCACATAATTATTGAAATAATTCCAACACGGTACTCTTGACCCCCAGGAGCCCACTTGCGTGAAAGTCACGCTTTCCGGGGTCGTAAGTATCTTTCTCTCGCACTCACAGTACTGTTTTTATTTAATTTTTTATTTATTTTTCACAAATTTATAAAAACTGATTTTCTCTCTTTTTTTTTTTTTTTTTTTTTTTTCAGCTTAAGAAGCTGGATCCGGAATCCGAAGAGGGCAAATTTGCTAACGCCACACTCTTCGAGAGGCACCCCCGTTTCAAATGTGAGTGCCTGCATGCACTTTTCTTATAATTTAACACATTTAATTAATATACTTGAAAATTTGTATTTATTATTATTTTTTTTTCCTTTTTGCAGTTCTTCCCCCAGTTGCTAAGTTCCAGTTGTACAAACTGGAAATTAAATCGGTTTTTGTATTAAATGGTTATGGGGAACCCAAATTCCCCAGTGTAAAAATGTACCGTAAAATAAAATTAGTTGAATGATATCTCTTTTTCTTTTATGCAAGTTTTAATTAATATTCAAATGACTAATTTATTCACTGAACACTTAATTATTCCGGCGACTATGGAAGATCACCACCACCACCACTCCCGCCCCGCTCCGCCGTACCCAGCGCCGCAACCCCAACTCCACGCACATACCCCCTCTTCACGTACCCCATCCAAACACCGATTTTCTCTATCCAAATCCTCCGCCTCAGCCGGCGGCGCGTCGTCCTACTCCTTCCTCCGTTCGCTCTACTCACTCCTCCCCTTCCTACGCGCTTCCCCTCCATCTTTCTCCATATTACCTTTCTCCTTTCTCGTATCTCTCATGTCTTTACTTGCGTCGGTAAAAATCGGAACTTTATCGGTCGAAATCCGATTGGAATATTGGATCATCAAAGGTGCGTGGGTTTATTGCGTTAACGTTCTGTGCTGCTCTTTTTTTCTTTTTTCGCGTCAAATAATAAAAATACTAATTTGATTTAGTTTTTTTTCCCAATTTTGGTCAACATCTTTTTTTTTTTTTTTTTTAATTTTATTTTCCGAAGACAATAAATTTGGGAGCAACAACTTCTTTTCCAGATTAAAAAAAAAATGTCAGCTACGTGATAGTATGAATGTTCTTTTTTTTTTTTTTTTTGATATTTTGTTCGTTGTTAAGGGCTTTGTTGTTAGTAGGAAAAAAAATTCGACGATATGTGATAGTCTGCGATGGCAGCACAATTTTTTTGTGTTTGCTGTTGGTCTTCATTTTATTGCTTTATTTAATTTGTAAGTTTGTTGGCTGATTTTAGAAATACACATTTGAGTTTAAAATTATTTTAAAAAGAAGTTTGTCTGTGATTTTGTATGGTTTATTCCATCATCAAATTGTTATATTATTTCATAGTCACCTATCTTGCAATTATACCAAAGCCTCTATTTTCTTCTTATTGTCCTGTTGCAGAAATAACATTTCATTTCAATGGATAATCAAACAAACACTTTTTGTAGTTTAATGTCATCTATCCCAACTACATTTGCTTTTTTTTTTTTTTTTTTTTTCTTTTCTTTTGAAAATGTTGTTCATAAATTAAACTTGCAATTACTTAAATTTTATTTTATTTTAATATGAAAATATTTTTTAGTTAAATTATTATTATTGATTTCATTTAGTCTACTGTTAATCATTTCATTCATGTATAACTTTAAATTTGCTTATTATTTTACAAAACTAATTCCAATTTTTCACTTATTGAACTGTTACAATTTCAATATCTTGACTATCTTCGGATGAATGGGTTATGATAAATTACTTTCCAAATTAATGAGTTAATTTGTCCCATTTTTCACTAAATATTGATCTATACATTTTTATTTAGAACTTTAAATCAGCTTATTATTGTGTACGACTAATTTTATGGGATATTTCAGATATGTAAAAGAAATGTTGGGTTCAACTTTCACTATTTTGGATGAAAGATTTAAGAGAGTATTTTTTTTTTTTAAGTTGATACATGAGAACCTCAATAGATTAATACTCATAATTCATCTCACTGATTATATTTTGTAGTTCTTTGGAACTTTCATCATCTAAAGGTTCGTTCATAAAAATATTAAAATGTGTACTTAAAAAAATAAATTCATAAATTAATAATTTATTAGTTAATATATAAAGTAATAATAATTATTTTTTAATAATTTAATATTCCACTAAATTAATAGATTTTTTGTGGTCCCACATATGCAATTTGTAGAGGTCTAACTGTACAGTGGATCTATCTGATTTTGTTAAGTTATATTTGTTTTTTTTTTCCTTCATGTTTTACATTTCAAATTCTTCAGATAACTATTCATGGTTAATAACTTAATTGTATATTTTTTTATTTTTAATATTTTATTTTTTGCTTATCTTATGAGAGACGTGTCTTAGGAAAGGATTTGAAGATACTAATAGTTGATAAAGAGGGAAATACTTCCAACTGTATAATAAATGTGCTTATAAATAAGTAATCCAAAATATATGGTAACTAATTTTGTATGTTTTTACACATTATTTATTTTGTGGCACTTAATTTTCAGATCATTTAACACATTTTAAATTATTTTGCAGCATATGAAGGTGATTTAATTTTGTTAACATAGTGCCGTTAAGTTATAATTTCCGCATGAAGAACTGTAATTCTTTCACCAAAGTTTTTTTCATTTATGTCCTCTCAAGAATATATTTATCTACAACAATTTGTGTTTGTTTATATTTTTTGTTGTTAAGTTATTTGTTCTTTTACATTTTTCCGTTTCGATATGCTATAGTATTTATTTGTTTATATTTATTGTTTGGAGTTCTCTGTAAAACAAATGGTATCCGTTTTATCTCCTTCATTCTTTGATCATTTTCAGATGCGAACCTATGTTTGGAGAAAACGAATATGTTGTTTCATAGTAGACATTTAATTTGATACATGCATGTATATGTTAAACATTATCTTACACTATACATATGTGACGCGTGCTCTTTTTCCAACAGTTACTACAGTAACGTCATTTTGCTATTAACATTCTTTTTAGTATACCCATTTTTCATGTCATATATCTAAACAGCCTCCTCCGGAACACCACTATGTAAATTTATTACATTAACATGATCATGTACACCAGTAATACAGTTTTCATACATTACATATAGTACAAATGCTGAATAAAGAGTGTGAATACAACATTCTTTTTTATTCACAATTAGATTATTTGCATGTTGTCTCCAGTCAACTGGCTGGAGAGTGAGGTTGATATCAACATGATCATGGTATCTCGACTATCGACAAATATACGTGAACATGCAGAAGAGTCGAACTACGTTCATTGTTCAGGCAGTTGTATCCGCAATGAATGTAAGTATCTTCCTGTTAGATGATTAGAGTTCATGATTGTTACGTACTAAAAACAGATGAATCAAGAGGCAAATAACCGACAAATTTTTATTTCATTTTTAAGTAATTATTACACCAAGTTCCGGATAACTAATTACAGCGACTAATATTGTTCGGACTCACATTTTGGCTTGGAGGTACTGATCCACCGTGATAGGCTTCGGACCACCGTACCAGTTGATCATGAATATATTTTCAATCTCCAATTTGAAGACCTGAAATTTGTGGCTTTTCGGCCAAGCTGCAAATGTTTCTAAAGTCAAACCAAATTTTGTACTAGCATTGAAAAATTGCGTCACGCAATGGCAAAACTGTGAATATCTAGTGAAATGTTTGCTTACTTTTCATCTCAGGGTGCTTTGTGAATAGTGCGGTCCGAGCCACCTCAGCTTCATCGGAACTTCCATCTATTTGTTTCAACTGAAACTCCAACAATTATGAAGCATTAGTTATATATATGTACTCATTAGAGGTGGAAATTTCCGAATTTGGAACAATATTTTTCATTCCGAGTTTCGCTTTCCGAATTTTTCCGGTTTCATTGGAACGAAATTGAAATACATATTATATTCCGATTTTCGATCCGACTTTAATTTCAGAAACTTTTTCCAAAATTTCCAATTTATTTCCGAAAATTACGCTTATAATATCAATTATTATGTATTTTATATTGTAGGTGGCTAAGAAACTGAAAATTGCAAATTCCGTCGATTCCGATCCAAGTTTTTTTTTTTTTGAACATGTTTTTTCATTCCAATTCTCCGAAATTCCGATTTTTTCATTTTTTTTAACAGAATTTTATTTAGTTTTTCACTTTCAAAAAAATTGGATTGTTTTCCGAAAGGGGTATATCCAATCCAATTCGTCCGACTTCCACCACTAACACTCATTTTTCAGTTATGTCCTTTCTAAAATCCAGAGATCTAAAAATTTTAACATCTGAAGTTAAGCTGAATTCTAAGACGAGGCAGTGTTTGTAGGACAAAATCTAAATTTAGCAGATCCTAATGTAGATTTTAGTAAAGCAAAGTAAAAAATAACGAAAACTACCTTCCCAACGAGCGTAATTTTCGAACAAGTGGGGTTTTCAGGATCTGCTTTCCCACAAGTTCCGAGATTATATTCGCTTATAGTAAACGAAGATCTGTTATCTTTCAAAGCATTAGATGCAGTTGGATCAAGTTCCGTGAGGTAAAAATAGGGAACGCCTTTCCCTTTCTCAGGTAAGCCGTCGCTAAACGAAACCACGTTCCTGCACATTTTTCGAACTCAATTCATAATTCTCGAAAAATCGTAAAATAAAATTTCTGAAATAACCAATCAAATCAATGTGGTCGATTACGAATTTACGACATACCCGAACGGCGCACCTCCCCACTCACTTGATATTGTGCTGCAACATCAAACATATTACAATAATTACATCAGCTTCAGCTACAAAACTTGACTTAGTCAAAATTGAATTAACAATTTAAAGCATCCAAATACTTGACACAGTAAACTCGAATTATTAATCAGAATACATGGAAGATAATTCCAAAAGAATTAAAAAAAACACAATTGGTTAATTTATTTAGTTACAATTAACAAAATTGAAGGATAAAGGAGAAAGCAATTAATTACTTGAGGACACCCCATGAACTCTGAGAAACCAACCACCGAGCAAACGGCGCCGCATCGCCACGGCGAGGCCTTGCCGCCGGTGATGACGTCAGCAACGGGCGGCCATGTACGGATCCTTGCAAAAACCCTAACAGAAAAAACGATGCTAAAACAGAGCAATAAACGAACCCTCTGATTTTCATGTTTTCTGCTCTTCTAGAGAAAATTGAGAGACTACAGTTGACTTGGCCGTGTCTATCGACATATATATATGTAGGAAATTCCCCCCTTTTTTCTTTTCTTTTTGTCCTTTTTCGTTATAGATAATTCATTTTCTTTTAATTGGAAATTCATTTTTCAGTTATTAAAATGAATTTTGCCGCAGTATGTTCCGGGGAATTATTCTCTTTCTGATTACGCTTAAAAAATATAGGGCAAATTACTATGAAAACCCCCTCTTATTTGGATAATTACATTTATCCATCAACTATAAATCTTCTTACATCTTCACTTTTATAGTGTCAAATTATGCATAATCATCTAGATTCTGTGGAGTGTTCTCTAGTTTGTACTTGTTTTGTGCAAAAATACAGCAACAATCTGATATATACAAGCCAAAAGCCAAATCTTATGATTATCTAGCTTCAAGATGTGGAAATCGAATAGGATAACACGCGTACAAAACTGAGAATATTCCATTTAATCTAAAAGATTCTACTAATTTTGAAACGCAACGGTGGACGTATAAGAAGATTTATAATTAACGTGTGGTTGTAATTGCCGAAATAGAATGAGGATTTCATAATTTGACTACACTTCAGGGGTCTTTGTAATTTATCCAAATATTTCTAAAATAATACTTAGCGATTTTTGAAAGAATAAAATCCTATTAATTTAGTGAATTATTAAATTATTGGACTAATATTTTAATATTTTTTCGCCTAAAAAAAAAGGACAAAAAGTGTAATGCGAAGCACGACTATTAACATAAAGTGGGCCCCATCAAGCATGGCTTTAACGTTTTTTCAGTTGTATCTTATCTTTTTGTCACGTGTACAATCCTTCGGTAGATTTATACTAAAATTAAGAGCTATTTATTTATACATATGATTAAAAATTAATATTGTGTTCGGGCCCTTAATTAAATTTAATTGAGCCCAAATACACTTGAACCTATATAATTGGGCTACAGTTTAATTACTTAAATTGGGCCCATATAAACTTGAACTTGTATAATTGGGCTAAATTTAATTAATTTAATTGGGCCCAAATAAACCTCAACATGTATAATTGGGTTTCAATTTATTATTGAACTTTTAAATTTTGTGGTAGAACGGAGAGCCCATCAATTATAGTATTTTTTAGTAATTCTATTGAAACTGTCATAATAAACATAAACATTAAGGGAAAAATCAAATCAAATAATAATGAGATTATATGGATCATATAAGTATAAAATCAATTAATTTATTATCTAATATTTCATTTGCTATATAATCCCAGGCATAATGAATTACATGATCTCCAACATCATTACACTCTTTAATTAACTACAAGAATCACAATTAAATTCATTGGACTCGAGCACTTGTAATTTTGAATAATTTTTTTCATTAGTGTTGTAAAAACATTTTCCGTGTAAATGAATAAATAAAAGTGTAACGGTTTGGTATTAGCCGTTAGTCCGTTACTACTTAAAAGTTGTGCATCACACACGCATATGATCGATTGTAATCGCGAAGCTTTTAATTCCCTAGATATTTTGCCGAAAAATATTAATTTTCACTATATTTAGTGATTGTCTCTCCTTATAAATATTCATCAAGTGTGTCAAACATGTTTCATAACCTAGTATTACATTACAAATTATTACACGACCAAAAACATGGATCTAAAAATAGTTTTAGCCATAGTCTTATTTCTTTCTCCGTTCGGAATTGAAGGATTGCCTAATGGCCTGTCGTTTGACTATTACAGTAAAAGTTGTCCGCAGGTCGAAAAAATAGTTAGGGATGCAATGAATTCCAAGGTTGCATCCGATCCAAAAACTCCTGCAGCTATTCTAAGACTCGTGTTTCACGATTGCCAAGTCGGGGTATGTATACATATCATCGATAATCATGTATATATATTTGAATGATATTTCTTTCTTTAAATTTATTAATTATATTGTTTTGATTGGTATATTTTTTTTAGGGTTGCGATGGTTCTGTCCTTCTCAATATAAACGACAAAAAACATGATGCGGAATTTGACTCGCCCAAGAATTTTGGAATAAGAAATAGAGAATTGATAGACGAAATTAAAACCAAGATCGAAAAAGTTTGCCCACAAAAAGTTTCGTGTGCTGACACTTTGGTGTTAGCAGCTCGAGATGGTGTGGCTATAGCCGGAGGGCCTACGATCAAAGTCCCATTAGGGCGAAAAGACACAACTACCCCTCATACCCGAGAAGAAGCCGATAAAGGACTCCCGAGGAACAATGTGGATCTTACTAAAGCCTTGCAGGTGTTTTTCCAAGAAGTTGGAATTACTTTGGAAGAAGTTGTCGCTATTATCGGTAAATCGATTAAGTGAAATTATCATAGTATTTATATTAAATATTAAACAATAAGTAAAATATTTTATGTATGTATTTTTTTCATGTATAATTAATTTTAAAATATCAAAATTATTGGTTTAATTTGCAGGTGCACACACACTTGGGAAGACTCATTGTGATGGTTTAAAGGAAAGATTATATCTCAATAGCACAAAATTACCTCCGGGAAACGAAGCCGAATTCGTAAAGTATTTAAAGAAAACTTGTCCGGAGGGAGGTCCAAACCAATTTACGACAACCTTAGATCTCGACCCAACTCCTCAATCCTTCGACAACAAGTACTACGTAAACGTGCTCAATGGACATGGATTAATTTCGCTCGATGCAGAAATAGCAAGGGATCCTCGAAGTATCGATATTGTCAAGAAATTTGCTCACGATCAAGACGCGTTTTTCAAGGTTTTCTCGTCGGCTTTTGTGAAGATTTCGACGCTCGCGGTTTTGACGGGAGATAAAGGAATCGTGAGGAAGAAATGTAGTGTGTTGAATTGATTGCATGGCATTGCATGCATGGAATTTATTAGCAAGAGGTTTTATGGATTTTATTAAATAAATAGATTATATGGTTATTCAATATAATCAAGTTAATTTGGTTGAAAATTGTTTGCTATTGCTCCTAAAATTCATCGATCGACGTGTTATTGTTTACATATATATTTTGGTTTTCTTGAGATGTCGAATTTCACTTTACAAAATTGTGACGTTAATTCGTCTATTTTATTTAATAATACTATTAATCATGCCCGTGCGTTGCACGAGATCGCATTCTACAAAAGAAAAAAAAATAATCATTTAAACAAATGATAGTCCAAATTGTAATAAAAAATCTATCAAATAATATTAAAATATATCTGTAAAATTCAATTTACACTATTATTATTGTAGCATATATTTTTTCATCCTACAATCGATATATATATATATATATATATATATATATATATATATATATATATATATATATATAAACTATATGTTAAATAATAAGTAATACAAACTTAGCAAAGGGGACGGCAATTTCAAATACCAAATGTTTTTCATTTCAATACTGCCTAAATAATAAATAGGTAATGACATTTATACCTTTAATGATAATCTATATCACACAAACATAAAAAATCAAAAAAAAAAAAAAAAAATTAGAAACACGGTAATAAGAAAATATTACCATTTAAATATTAGATGTTCTTAAATTAGAGATTCATTAATTTACAAAATTGCCCCTAAGTTTAAGTCTAGGTATTACTTCACAACATCTTTGATCTTTCTTTTATATATAACATTAGACCAAAATTTGCTGATGACAGCTATTTTTTTTTTACTTGTAACAATTAGAATCCTAATCAAATTATATTGAGGTTATTAATTTGCCAAATTCAATATTGTTAGTCAATAATTGGTGTCTATATTTCATTATTATTGTTAACATAAATTGTGTAGACATATGGTAAGAGAAAATATATGTAGGACTTTTTCATTATGTCCCAATAAATAAATAAATATATATAACTAATTATAATTATAAATTATTTATGAAATAATATCATCCTCCTTTTAATTTGAATCATTATTCATTCTCGAAATTTCCCGCTTAGAGAAATAAGTATGAATTTGCACGTGTAATCACGTAATATGTACGAGATTTGCACGCAATTTACTCTTGATTTGCACGCAATTGCAGGGGAATTTGGTCGAGAAAAGTTATTGAATTATCCTTATTTTTATCGGCTGATATTTTCTCATTAACTTCTTACATTAATAAGAGAGAAAGGAAACAAGTAAAAATATAAATAATTTCTAAGTTTGGTTGTAGATTGGTCTAACAACGTCAAAAACATATAAGGGTGTTGAAGCTACAAACGTCCTCGAAAGCTTCTAACGCTATTACCGTTGCCCTTGTCGCCAGCGCTGCTGCTGTTTGAGGTGTCGTGAGCAGTTTGAACTACAAGAACGGAAATTCCCCCTTCGAGAATATCCTTTCTTATAGCGACGGCGGAAGGGGAACTCCCTACTTCTACCTCACAATTCTTGACGGCACCACCGTTAATTTCAGTGGTGTCGGGGCAAGAAGTTCATTGACATTGGGGCATGCAGTTTGCTCAAGAACCTTCCTGCACCAAAGTTACACCCCAGGAACTCGGCAACAAGCTTCCTGGCATCCTCAAAATCTTTTCTACCGGGTGTTGAAGCTACGAATGTTACCACTACGAGTGTGATTAGTAGTAGTTGAAAGCCATTTCGTTTTCTTTTTTCTTTGTTCTATTTTACGTAATGATTGAAGAATGAAGTATATATATATATATATATATATATATATATATATATATATATATATACACACGGTCTTTCTAGGGTGAGATACCCCATGTTCTAAACTTTTATGAGATATGCATTAATCACCATTAATTTTCTAAGATTAAATCTGGACCCTAAGAAAATAACATGGCTTATGTTCTAAAAAATAAAGTATTTTACCAAATTATCCTTCGATTATTTTTTTTATTAAATTAATATAAAATTGATTAACATTGAATTGTCTAATTTACCCCCTACTATATTTTAATTAAATAATTAATTTAAATTCATTGTGACCGAGATTTATTTGATAAATAATCGAAAAAAATGCATTCATTAGGAATAGAACTTGTGACCTCTTAATACATTTATCACTCCTAACCATTCAAACACATTAACTTATTATGATATATTTAACCATAATTGTATAAATACTATTAATTCAATATTAATTGCAACATTCATTATTATCAAATGATATTAAATAAATTATTAACAAATTTAATAAAATAAAGTTTTAAAAATATAAAGAATTGCAGTTCAATACGCCAAACATCTATCATTAATTATATAATATTAGAAGTATTAATAAACTCCACCATTTAAAAATGTAAAGAATGCTCAATTAAATATAAAAAAATGCATAACTTAATTCAAACTCACCTATGTTATTCAATCGATAGTGTGACAAATCCAAATAAAAAATAAAATAATATGTTTGTTTAGAAGAAGAAAAAATTATAACTCATTCCAATTAGTAGTTTTCTTACTTTAAAATAAAATTATATACTACAAAGTACAAATACTATATTGTGAATTTTCTTTTAATATTTAATTTAATCAACTAGTAAGATTTGAATCGATGAAGTACAAATCCTTTCAATTAGTAAACATTATTCAAATATTTTAATCGGTTGTTTAACTATTGACATAACATGTTACATAATTGATTTAACTATTTATAAGTAATGTCTAATATCTTTTTAATTCAATTTTGTCATAAAAAATAGTAAATTTAATTCCTAACACATGTAAGAACCTAATCGTAAATCATAATATTTTATCAAAGCGTAATATTTGAACCAATTAAGCTCAAGTCCTTTCACTTCGTAAAAAATATTCAAATATTTGAATCAATTCATTAGCGCGCTCAACTATTGACAAGAACGTCTTAATCAAATTAACTATTATTAATTAAAGTGTAATACATTTTTAATTCAATTTTATCATAAAAAAATAATTCCTAAATTACGCAAGAATCAAATCATAAGATTAACTAAAGCGTATGATTTGAATCAATTAAGCGCAAATCCTTTTAATTTGTAAATATTATTCAAAAATTTGAATCGATTAAGTTCAACCACTGACAAGAACGTATTAATCGAGTTAACAATTTATAATTAAAGTTTACTATCCTTTTAATTCAATTTTAACAACAAAATAATAATTTAATTCGTAAAATCGTAAAAATCATATCGTAAATCGTAAGATTTAATCTAACCATGAACCGATTAAATCTTACGATTTTTACGAATTAAATTTTATTATTTTTTATGATAAAATTCAATAAAAAAAAAAGGTTACTAAACTTTAACTATACACAGATTGATTAATACGCTATTGTAAATTATTGAGTTTAACCGGTTCAAATATTTGAATATTGTATATGAATTGAAATGAGTTGAGCTTAATCGATCAAATCTTTGAATATTGTTTTTGAATTGAAAACACATGAGTTTAATTGATTCAAAGATTACGATTTAATTAAATCTTCCAATTTACGATTCAATTCAAACTTCAAATTCTTTCGAAACTCGTTTTTAAATTACACGTGTTGAACAACATTTCGTTAGATTTTTAAATTATATTATATAAAGATTTGTTAGTATGGGATATTTTTAATATATAATAATAATAATTATATGAGAATTAATAATTTATTTAACATTATTTATATAAGTTTTATAACCATTATAAATTGTAGCTTTGTGATATATATTCGTATTGTTAGTTTATTGTCAATTATGTGTTGTGACTTAATGGTAAGTATTCTTGTGTGTTTTCAGATGGTCACGAGTTTGAATTTAGGTTGATGCAATTTTGGATGGCTGGTTTAATGATTTTTACGAATAATGATATAATTGACATTATAAATTTTAATTCAGCAATAAATATATATTTAAAATTGCATTAAGAATATAGAGGGTAAAATTGACATTACATTAATAATATATAATGACCGATTTTTTGAAAATATTAATTATACGAAGGGTATTTACGACAATACGTAAATGAGGAAAAATTGGATTTTTTGGCAGGGACACGTGGCGCAATATAAATGGGGTATCTCATAAAAGTTTAGAACATTGGATCTCACCCTAGAAAGACCCATATATATATATATATATATATATATATATATATATATATATATATATATATATATATATATATATATATATATATATATATATATATAACTGTAGGTATTGTTTCCTAAATAATGATCTATTAATAATTAATTCCCTTATATTTTCGGTTGCGATTCTATACATAACATCAATGAATTAATAAAAAAAAAAATATCATCTTCTTTTTATTTCGAAACATTATTCATTCTTGAAAGTGTTCACTTTGAAATAAGTACGAATTTCCACGTATAATCACGTAATATGCACAATATACCACTTGATTCGCACGTGATTCCACTTGATTTGCACACGAGTCCACTTGATTCGCACAGGATTTCACTTGATTTGCACGGAATTCTACTTGGACGATATGTAATAAACAAAATGTTAATTTAAATAAAAAAATTATTACTTCACATAAATTAACTTGTCCTACTTTAATTATTATTATTAAGAATAAAAGAGGGTAAAATTCTTAAGTAATTTAATATTTTTATCATAATCTGTGATCCAATGGATCAGACCCAATCAATTTTAGTTAGGGTAATATGAGTCCAACTGGGCTCACCTGGCCCGTTCTAGCCTATTTAATATTAGTCGACTGAGCCTGGACTCATCCAATTAGAACTAATATTGCATGTGTTTAATATTATTGTTTTTTGAAATGCATGTGTTTAATATTATTTGATATATGTTATATTTGAACGAAATAATTATTTTATACATGTTAACAGGGGTGGAAATTTGATCAAAATTTTTAATTTCCACCAATTTCATTCTGAAATGTTAAGAATTTGAAAAAATATTCCAGCGTAATTGAAGGTTTAAATTTGTTTGATACATGTTATTTAAGAATATCAAATAAGTATATAATATTATTTTTTTGTTAGTGCAAAAATATAAGAATATACATTATTATTTTTCCCCTTCGAGAATATCCTTTCTTATAGGAACTCCCTATTTCTGCCTCACACTTCTTGACGGTGCCACCGCAAATTTCAGTGGTGCCGATGCAAGAAGTTCACTGACGGTGGGGCAGTTTGCCCTAGGTACTTGTGGGATCTATGATCCCCAAGAACCTTCCTGCGCCAAAGTCACCCTGACCGGACTGGTATATATAGTTTTCTACATCTTTTTTTAATTATCAAATGACTGATTTTTTTTGTTCTTTTAGATGCATGGACCTGCCACCAAGGAAGGAAAAGTTGCCAATGCCACTCTTTTCGAGCGGCATCCCAGGTTTTCGAGTAAGTAATTCTTTATTATATTATACTGTTGTGTTTTTGTTTTCTTATTAATTAATTATATTGCAGAGCTTCCGCCAATTGCGAATATTCAGCTTTATAAGTTGAAAATCAGTGAGGTGTTCGTGCTGAACACCTACGGCGACCCCAAATACCCCACCGTCAAGTCTTATTATTCTGTTAGACTCTAGGTTTAGAATTTAGATAATAATATTTATTATGTTAAAAATAAATTATTATATGAAAAAACACTAATTTTTATTTAGTTGTTATTTTTATCAATCTTTGTTATGTTATTTGAATACTGGCAATATTTATTGTTTAATGTATCTATTGATTTGCTCTATTTATGTGATTACTTTCTTGTATGTATATGCATGTATTCTCCGACAAATTAAGTACATCTTCAATTCCTCCGGCTACTCCGCCCGCCCGCCCGCCATTGCTCCTCAAAAAATCACATAATATGCACGATATTTGCACGCAATTTGAACCTTATTGATTACACTATATACAACCCCAAACCAAAAAGATATTAAAAAAAAAAAAAGCATAATGCACACATAAAAGCACACAATAAGCACATATGTAGTCATGGTTGTTAAAATAGTATGACTTCCGATTCAAATTTTAAGGTTTGATTTGATTTATACCTTAATTGATTTAATTCTTTGAATAAATCTTAAATATTAAGAAATCGAGTAAAACTACTATTCACTATTAAAAAAAACTTCAAATAATATATCTTTATGATAGAATTCAGTTAAATGGTTAATATGATTAATACTACAACCATATTACATTTTTAGTTTATTGTCATTACTTTCTTGACCTAAAATGCTATTAGGACAAGTATTAACAGAAAATCACAATATAATATTTTGATTCTACACTTTAGCTATAGTTATATTTCAATTTATAAAATTAATTAGAATGAGTTTTATTCTAACTAGCATTTTTCCCCGTGCGATGCATGGATAGCATTTCAAATGAAAATGATGATTAGTTTAATACATGATAATTACAATTATAATAAAATTTGTTAGTGAAATCGATAGCAACATCAATATTTATACGAATTTAATAATACAAATTCATTAAAAAAACTATAAAAACTTAATTGTCAATCATTAAATAAATGAAGTATATTTTTATTATAAAAATAGGCTGGAAAAGAATAATAATAATTAAAAAATATAGATTCAGTGGATTATAATTGTGTTCGCCAAGATTTGGTGTTAAAATAATTAGAAAAAAAATAGCTACAACATAGGAGATAAAAAAAATAGTTGCACGTAAATTAATTTATTTTTACAAATATGTCATTAGGGTTTCTTAGGTTACCCGCTGGGCAACCCTAAAAAACCCTAACGGTATTTCAGTAATTATTTATTTTTACTAATTTTCAACAATTTATCAATCTCCTATTTTTCATCAATATATCTAAAACTTAATATGTATAAAAATAGAAATTCGATTTGTTAAATCTAAACCTATATATTTGGATTATAAATCTTAATATGTAAGATTTAAAAAAACTAATGTTATATAAAGTATGAGTATTACTATATTATTAAATTTTACTATATTATGTACTATATTTTCTTATTATGTATTAAATTAATTTTTATTTTTTTTTTTACTTTTGAAATAATATCCCGTGCATCGCACGGGAAAAAGTGCTAGTAAGATTAATTAGAATGAGTTTTATTCTAACTAGCATTTTCCTCCGTGCGATGCACGGGATAGCATTTCAAATGAAAATGATGATTAGTTTAATACATGATAATTACAATTATAATAAAATTTATTAGTGATATCAAACATCAATATTTATACGAATTTAATAATACAAACTCGTTAAAAACAAGTAAACAAAACTATAAAAACTTAATTATCAATCATTAAATAAATGAAGTATATTTTTTATTAGAAAAATAGGCTGGAAAATAATAATAATAATAATTAAAAAAAATATAGATTTAGTGGATTATAATTGTGTTCGCCGAGATCTGGTGTTAAAATAATTAGAAAAAAAATAGCTACAAAATAGGAGATAAAAAAAATATTTACATATAAATTAATTTATTTTTACAAATATGTCATTAATTTTTTTAGGTTACCCTAGCGTTTCTTTCATTTATATATAAGATAGGCTGGAAAATAATAATAATAATAATAATAATAATAATAATAATAATAATAATAATAATAATAATAATAATAATAATAATAATAATAATAATAATAATAATAATAATAATAATAATAATAATAATAATAATAATAATAATAATAACTATAAAAACTTAATTGTCAATCATTAAATAAATGAAGTATATTTTTTATTAGAAAAAGGGTGGAAAATAATAATAATAATAACAATAATAATTAAAAAAAATATAGATTTAGTGGATTATAATTGTGTTCGCAAGGATTTGGTGTTAAAATAATTAGAAAAAAAATAGCTACAAAATAGGAGATAAAAAAAATATTTACATATAAATTAATTTATTTTTACAAATATGTCATTAATTTTTTTTAGGTTACCCTAGCGTTTCTTTCATTTATATATAAGATAGGCAGGAAAATAATAATAATAATAATAATAATAATAATAATAATAATAATAATAATAATAATAATAATAATAATAATAATAATAATAATAATAATAATAATAATAATAATAATAATAATAATAATAATAATAATACTAATAATAATAATAATAATAATAATAATAATAATAATAATAATAATAATAATAATAATAATAATAATAATAATAATAATAAGTAAAAAATATAGATTTAGTGGATTATAATGGTGTTCGCCGAGATTCGTTGTTAACATAATTAGAAAAAAATAGCTACAAAATAGGAGATAAAAAAAAATTTACATACAAATTTATTTATTTTTACAAATATGTCATTAAGTTTTTTTAGGTTACCCTAGCGTTTCTTTCTTTTATATATAAAAGATATATTCTATTTTATTTCATTCTAGTTAATCCTCAAGAGGTTACCACCGGTTTATTAATATAAGTGAGATTATGTGACGTCCTACATTTATTTATATTTAATTTAACCATAGTTCTTTATATTGTCAAAATTTATTATATAAACATTAGTCATAGACTCATAGTGGATATAAGTATACAACCATGAATATACTACAATTTCTATTTTGCTCTACTTTATTTTTTATTGCTACACGTCATCAAAGTCTAAATATTGTTTATAAAATATAGAAATTACCAAAAATAAATAAAATTATTTATAAACCAAGACTATATATGTAAATAAAATAAAACTACAAAAAAAAAAATAAAAAAAAAATTCCAAGAATGAATTAAATCTGCGTTAGCCCATATAAATTGGGCTGAAAACAAAACAAATAAAATATATATATCAATTAAAAAAACGTTTTCAGGTCCGATGGGCTTTACAGAAACCCAACAGATCACTGAAAAAATAACGGGTGAATTGCGATTTGCACCCTACAAAATAACGTAGAATGCCGCTTCCACCCTTACACTTCGAAATTTTCAAATTTTACCCTTAAAATGCACCCTACATCCATATCTTGTGATATTTTAAGACAAAGATTAATTTTGAGACGTGCTATTTCCACTCTTAAAATATATTATTTCACCACAAAATTTAATATATTTTCAATTTTACCGCTTTTTTCTTCTTCCACTTATATTTTTTTACAAATTTATAAATCATCTACCACTAAACTAATTAAAATATTTATAAAAAACATTCCACATTTTTCAGTGGAAATAATACGCTCTCCACCTTAAGTGAATAATACTTTCGTCAAAAAAAATATTTTCAAAGGTAGAAAAGAGCATGAATTCACTTTTTTTGAAAAATAAATTAAGATCGCTTGTATGAAAGTTTCTGAAAACTTACTTCAGAATTGACCAGTTTGGCTTAAAATAATTTCATTTCCTAAAAAAATTACGTAATATGTTGGTCTTCTAATATGGAAGTTAATTATCTTGTTAATAAATATTTCATTGTTTAAAATAAAAATAAAAATTATAAAAAAAAACTATAAATATATGAAAATTAAAATAGAAATAGAAATAATTGAGAGCACATGAGGATGAAGTGAATATAAGTAACGATGGTAGATTATAAATTGAGGGGTATTTATGACGTTTTGTAATCTTTAATGGTGAATTGAGATAATTTGGAGGTAGAAATGGCACCACTCTTAAATTATCACAATATATATACTCCCTCCATTTTCTAAATGTTGTTTAAACTATATTAAATTAAGAAAAAAAATCATAATAAACAGCATTCCTTTTAATTAAAAAAAAAATCCGAATTACATTGAGCAATCATTTGAACTAACGAACACATCAAATTAAAGTTGAAGCAACCGATTATTTACACTAAGCAGCGGTGGGGAATTCAGTGTAGGGCCATGGTCCCTCAAATTTTAAAAATTTCTACTATTGTATATGTATATATAATAAATAGCTTTTATATTGTGCTCTGTAATTTTAAACAATTAAGTTTTATATAAAAAATTATAATATTTTTTTTAATTAAAGAAAACAAATAAAAATAAAAAATAATTCTCATAAGTAGGATAAAAAAGTTACGTGACTTGGAACCACACCGACTATGAGAAATCCACCAATCCACATGTGATGTGTGAACAATGACAGTTGTGTACCATAGTCAGTAGCTAGATATGGATAAGGGCGAGTACACTATCGGGCAAGGGCGGACTCAAGTCTACCAATTTTTATTATTTAGTCCATCCAAATTCAGATTAATGCAAAAAAGGTCCCAAGTTTTTCTTTTCCTATCTTATTTTAAAAATAACTAAAATCCACCATGTAACAATATCTTAAACTCATCACTCTTTGAACAATCATTGTTGTTATTTTCTTTACGCTATTTTCTAAGTATATATCCGTGCACCCCATGATGAAATCTTGGCTAGCAAGGCCCCTAATTGATTAAATAACCATAATGTTTTATTTTCTCTCTCTAAAAAACCTAAAAAAATAACAAAAGCTAGCAAGCTTATTGCACTAGTGAAGGCCAAGAACCAATAGTACTTATCCAGCCTAGCTTTACTCAAATCATTCGAAAACCAATTGTCCGGCGTTTCTTTAGAAGTTGTCAAATGCTCGAACACGGAAATAAGAAGCGCGCTTAAGAAACTCCCCACTACAAAGATACTCGTATAAAGCGCTATTCCCATTGTCCTCATTTAGACCCGCACTTCAGAGGAAAAATATTGTTGCATTCCCACAACGGTAAATATATCCGAAATACCCAAAAATATATTCTTCTCCGTTATTTCTACAAATCTCCATTCGTTTTTGCTCCGTAATAGCTGCAATTATCATTGCAATTACGGATAAAAACATCCCTATCCCCATCCTCTGCATAACGGAGATCCCCTTTTCGTTGCGCGTGAAAGTACTTACTAACGGTATGACGAAAGTGTCGTACCAAGGCATTAGCACTATTATCGAGACGGTGATCGAGCTTTGAAGGGCAACTGGCGGGATTTCGAATTTGATAAATTACCTATGTTTCGCTTCATTGCCATGCCTTGTTTGGTGAAAAAAGTCACCGGTAATTGGAAATTAAAATCACCGCAAACATTAGAAGCATTATCCAAACGGGCAATAGACGAAGAATTATCTTGGCATCTCTAAGAGGATATACTCTCTCTTTTTTGTGATGAATAATAACTTCGTCTTGATTGTTACATAATCAATATATTATATCAATATCAATTTAGTGCTTATAGCTAAGTTTGGGCTAGTTTGGCCCAAATCTATGAACCCATAGATTTATGGGTCAAATGGGATTTTTTTGGGCTTTTACAAATGATTGGGTCCCTCCTTAATCTTATTCAATCGTGTGACTTGGGCTCGGGCAAATTAGCCCAAATCAATAAATAATATTGTTTGGACTTTCAAATCGTCATCTTATGAATTTTAATCGGTTGGGATTATTTTATATGCCCCCTAGGTACTAAATAAACTAGGGATGACTCAAGCCGGATTCTTCCATTGACATACCTCCTGAAGATGCGAAAGTATTACACTATTCTTATATGTAATTTACGGCCAAAGTGCATTCAGCATTTCTGGTCAAACTGCAATTTTCGGTCAAACTGCAATTTTCAAATTTTGACTGTCGGAACACAAATTACACCTCCAACAAGACCCATCATCATCATCGAAATACGCACGGACTGCAAAAACAGATCGAGTGCTCCAAACTGAATGAAATAACCACAAAAAAAAAAAAAAAAGAGTTCGACGAGAGGAATCCAACGGCAGTTAAACCGTTGAATTCCGACCACCATAGAGAGTGTTATGACTCCGTAAAGCAACTTCGCCGGTTGGAAATTTATGGAGGAGAGATTTTAATCTAAGAGTTGACAGAGGATAAGAGAGACGACAGTGTGTGGCTAGGGTTTAAAACTGATTTTAAAATGACATTTTAGGTACTTCAGGGTGGCCGAGAGGGTATGTTAAATTATTATCGAAATGCAGAGGGTTTGCATTACTATGTAATACACATGGTAGTTAGTCATATATAATTTCGAAACGAGGGATCTCCAAAATAATATCGTTGTAAATCGCACTAAATAGGAATTATTAATCTGATTTATAGACTATTGATCCATTCGGTTACCGCTATAAAGTTCTATTAATTAAAAAGTATGGACTGATAACATGTCTGGTAGGTAAGATTCACACTTTTTCAAATCCGCTACTAAATTCAAAGCACGCTATTAAATACTACTATTTCATTAAATTAGTAGCACCCCTCCCACTGAGATTAGTTTAATAGGGATTACTAAAAAGGAAAAATACGATTTTATCCTTATAATTATATTTTATTATTGTAAACTAGGTGGTTTTATAGACAATTCGTATATAATAACTGATTTTAACAAATTTAATAGAAAATTTAATCTAAGAAACCGAACATACTGGTAAACTAAATAATTAATTAGTCAATATGGAGTTAATCAAATCCCATGTAATCCAATCTAATCCAATATAGTAACCGAAAAAGCCCCACATAAATAAGTGATAATTGATTTGGGCCTCTCTCTACGAGACATAGGACTTGGTTTGGTGGGCCAACGGGCCACATTTCAATTGGGACAATACTAAAGGAATTGTGCATATCTAATTAGGAACGACCATGGGTGGGTATCACAACCCGCGCACCAACTCTGTTTGCAAAATTAATCAACTTGCTTCGTACCTGTTGCGTGTTGAAATTATAGTAACCTTCTGGATGTTGACGAGAGAAGCAAATCAAAATTGGGGCAAATAAAATCAAAAGTGAATAAAATTTGTCCCGAACAAGTTTCATGTTCTAATATTCTAGTGTTGGCGGTCCGAGACAAGGGCTAAAAATTCGGGTCCCACTTGGTCGTAGAGATTCATTCATTCGTTGCGTACTCAATATCTTGCGGATAAAGTTCTTCCCCCATACAATATATTCGTTAGAAAATCATTGGGGTATCTACAAAACTTGAATGTTTGATTGACCGATTAATCGAATATATTCATATCCATAATCAATTCATAACTAATAGTAATTGATCCGACTGGATTCGTGGTGGGCTGGTTTAGAAAGTTGAGTAGGCCAGAACTTGGACCGGAGCCCACGATAAACCTACAAGAAAGAAAAGAACCGGAGTTAGCACTCCGACGGCCGAGTCAGTAACTTCCTGGAGAAGATATTATGCTTCTGTATGTAATTGATGTATATGATTTTGTTGTGTGTTTGTTACTGCATTTACTGCCCCTATTTATACTAGAAACAAGGGACGGACGTCAAATACTCTTCAATTTAATTTACCTGTCCCATCGCGGTAATTAAGCATCCGGACCTCAAATTACCTTAAATGCGGTTTAATCTGTCATTTCACTGGCGGCTGCGGGGGCAAAAAGTAGAGGTGGACGAGACATTCCTCTGCGCTTGTCAGTAGATTGGACGTGCATTAAATACCCCCATGTGCAGCAATGATCACCTCCGGTCCGGGCGAGCTGGCTGGCGAGAGAAACGAAGCAGTGTAGGTGAGGGGAGTGAAACTGCTAGGCGAGAGAGTGAGGCAGCGAGGAGCCTCTCGCGCGCGAACCCTCTCGCTCAACCGGTGTCAGGACCCTCTCGCAGCGAGGATCCTCTCGCCCAACCGGTGCCAGTTTGATGGGCCTTCTATTAATGGGCTTGAACGGTGCCTTTTGCTCTTGTTTGGGCCCTTGGTCTTTATTGGATCCTGTTGATTTATATGCCTATAGAAATCAATTAACCTAAGTTGTAACAGTTAAGTTGTGGAAACAGTATTCAGTTACAACTATAATTCTTGTGTTAACACAATTATAAACTACTTAAAGCAAATAAATGAACACAAGGAATTAATGTGGTTCAGACACAAATGTGCCCTACATCCACGTGGACCTGCAAACACGATTTCACTAGTTCAGATTTACAGTGTACATTAATAGGACTTATTAAAAACACTAAAGACTCCCTCTTTATGTAATATGCCGTTCTTGTACACAACTCGAACTTCGTGTTTCTTCAAACAGCAGCTCCACCCGCGTGCCTTGAACTTTCTTCAAGCCTGAACTCCCTTCAGAAAACGCGGCTGATCTCCCTTGAGATCTATACAGCAAATCTGTATATGTTGGCACAGTGCAACGATGGCACAGTCCTGCTCCGCAGAACGCCTTGGCAAAACTTCGATGCTATGAAGAGGTTTTTCTCCCAAATAATGCACACGGTTCTTGTATGTCTTGGAGGCTTATATAGCCACGGAAATAAGCCCTAAGACCTAACTTGAACCCCAAGAAATCTTTTTAACTAGGTAATAGAATCTTAGTTGATTTCTACTTCTATTCTAGATAAGTACAAAAGATACTTAACTAGAATAAAATACATGGAAATAAATCTAAGTCCTAATAGAAGTATTATAAGAATAGGACTCTAATAAATTCCAAAATAAATATGGAAAACAAATCTTTGCCAATCTTTTAATTCCAAAACTTGGCGGATTTCCTCGATCTTCAATGGTCGGAAATATGGCGCCAACAATCTCCCCCTTTGGCATAGATTGGTCAGAATCCATATTTAACAAGAACTCCCCCTGCATATGAGATTTTCTCTCTTTGCAGGAATGATTAACTCCCCCTGCATCACATACTGTTAGTACAACAGAAGTCGCAACACATAGATGTTGTAACAGAGAAATTTCCTGCAGCACAAAGTTATCCAAAACAAGCCCAAGGCACAAAATAAAGATAACCAAGGTGATATCCAAAAGGCAGGAAAGTAATCATAACTATAACAGTCCTAAATAAGACATAAATTTAAGCAGTTCAAAAAGGACAACAAAAAGGTTTTTCAAAGAAACTTCACTTAATAATCATAGTCGGAGAGCTGATCATTATCATGAGAACTGTTGGACGCTTTGCCGTGCGGTTGTGGACTGCTGCTTCATCATTGAAAGTTTTTGCTGGGGCATGCGGAGTTGCATCTGGGGTTGTTGCTACTCCCCCTTTCTGACCAGACTGTGCCAAAGTTTTAAGAAGCTGGTCCTGAATAGACGAAAATCCCTGAGCAAGCTGAGCCTGGATAGACTCCTAAAAACGAGTGAGCTCATCTTTCGCGCGAGAGACCGTCTGAACAACAGAAGGATCGATAGGAGGCAGATCAGCAGAATGTTCAGAAAGGACCTTACCATGGATAGTGATTGGACGGCCAGGAGGATCCAATAGAGTGGCATCACGAATGGGCAGGCCTTGTTTGATCAAGAGCTGATATATCAAAGAAGGAAACGGCAGATGCTCACGCTCGGTTTGGGAATTGGCTAACACACCAATTTGATTGAAAATCCAATCACCAATATTGATTTTATGGTCATTAGTGATGCACCATAAAAATTCAGCTTGGGTGGGATTGAGAGTGGCACTGTGGTTAGTGGGAAACCAGTTGGAAATGCCTATCTTGAACATGACTGAATACAGTTGAGCCAGCTTAGAGACATGAGGAGCAGATTTCGGACCAGGCCATTTTTCAACACTTTGGCAGTGAGAACAGAGGCCAGAGTGTTCATAGAAACAGAAGGTTTGGAAGTAACCCCGTTTGGACACTTATAAAAGTCATTGATCAAAGCAGGAGTTACAGATGTAACCCTCACGTGAAGTTTTGTAAAATTCTCATTGATACAACCAATTTCAGGAGCAACCAGATGTCATGGGCCCAGAAGCATTAAATAAACTCTTCTTCGCCTTGAGAGCAACTTGGACCACAGAAAAATCATCTTCTTGAGGATCATCAAAATGCTCAACCAATACCTTAGGATGAATAGTGATTGATCGTTCAGGCATAGAAGGTGAAGTTCTCACTAAGAAATGTTGTGACATGGAGTGATAGGTCAACGAGGAAAAAGACAGACACTCCAACTTTTTGTGCGAGAGTTAGCAAGAGCTCCGTTTTGAACATAGATGTACTCCCCAATGTTGAAAAAACAGCATGAGTGACGCTTCAGGGAAACTCAGCATACAGTGATCACAACGGCTTTGGTGTACTTGACACAAGGGACTGAACAGTGATTTGATTCTTACACCGGTAAAAATCTTTATTCAATTCAGGGGCCACATTGAAAAATTTCCCTTCGCAAGTAACCGCGAGTCCCATCAACGGAGAATCAACAGAGAGTTAGGACTCTGGTGAAGATTCTGATGACTCAGATCTAGTTGGATGTACGGCAGTAAAGGCACCATAAGTCTGCTCTGAAAGAGATTGGTGGCCACTCGAAGCGTATGACTCATCCTCAAGACCATAATTGCTCTCAAACTTCATTTGAGGCCAGCAAAGCTGCACATGGGCGCTGAAAGTAGTTTCTTCAATTGCGACATGGTCTTCACCACCAACATCTTCTGCCTTAGACATGGAAGGATCACTTTCAACCAGAATATTGTCCAGCGGATCAGAGACAACATCTTATTTGGAGCTTGGGGCTGGTGACTGCACATGTGTGAGTATGGGCTCCGAAATTGTGGTCATGAGAGAAATGAGAACTACATAGACCACTGTTGTCGTCACAGACTTTGACGTTTTTCCAGACTTCTTGTCGAACGGCGATGCACAGTTGTTTGTGCTTCCTCATTTCAGACCCCTCGACCGATTTGTCTCTTTCCATAGTAAATCTGTGGAGCACAAAAAAAAAAGAGAAAAAACGAGTAGCTTTCGAAAAGAATAGAGAGATATTGGAGAGAGAGGTCGAGTATAAGAAATATTGAGAAATCTTAGAAGCCCTAAATATAGGATGATAACAGATCCCACAAACATCATGATAAAACAGAAGTATATTCCCAAACGCTTCTTCAGAGATTCGAACAGAGCACGTATCAAGACAGCCATGTGTCAACAGTCAGCCAGAGGCCACAATAAACTCAGAAACCCTAGAAGGGGCAGATATTTAAAGCACAGGGATCGAGAAAAGAGGTAGAAAAAGAGAGGACTCTTCAAATACCGGATATTTTCAAATCAGAAGAAGATCCCACAAAATCCGTGACCAATAACAAACAAGATATTCTCCACACGAAACATCAAAAAATAGAGAAGGCAAATGACATGGCCATAGCCACGTGGCCAGAGACAACTAGTAGCCAAAAAAAATTCACAAAGCCCAAAAAATTTGAAAGAAAGAAAAAAATCACATCTTTAAAGGAAAAGATAATCAAGAAGATCACAAGATTAAAAGATTGAGGGCTTGGTTTTCATGAATTAATTTTATAATCTTAAAGAAAATCACAATAGAAGGCCACCGATCAAGCTCTTGGATGCACGATATAACTATAACCCCATGACCATACTCAAGAAACCATAATTTAGGTAATATTATTAGGGTTATGAATGCGCATGCGATTAGCAAAGCAATTCGATCGTGTACTTCAAGGAGAATTTCCTAATATATGCTTGAATATCATCCCAACCTCTTTTTTTTTTTTTTTTTTTTTTTTTTTTTTTTTTTTTTGAATTCGAACCATTTTTCTTCTCCATTTTTTTTTGTTGATATGATGTTCAAGCAAACATTAGGAGGGCAACCTCCCTAAGAATCCACATAGCTTTTAAATAGACGTCAGAGATGCATATGTGGTAGCATAATTCTCCCAATAGAGGTATGATCTTTGAGATGAATGAGGTCATAGTCATTGATCACTCCCGATAGAGGGGGCAACACACTTCTATTATGGTTATCTGTGGACACAAAAATTAATTCACAAAAACTAACACACAAACAATTAGTCAAAATGAACCTTCAATCATTCCTAGTCCAAAAACAATGATGTCACATTTAGGTGACACATATAATGTCCGATTAAAGAATTCAAGTGCAATCCGGACACAAACATTAATTGCACTATCATAGAAAATTCAGTTTTGCACATGGCAAATTCCAAGCGCTTTACGCAAGGAATCAAACCTAAGGAAATCAAGAGGCTTTGTGAAAATATCAGCTAGTTGATTGTCTGTGGACACATAATCTATAGTCACACGTTTCTGCTCAACTAATTGCCTGATGAAATGGTGTCGAAGATCTATGTGTTTGGTTCGAGAATGTTGGACAGGGTTTTTTGAGATATTTATAGCACTTTCATTATCACAGAAGATATGCAAGAGTTTTTCATGAAAGCCATAGTCATTTAACATATGTTGCATCCAAAGAAGTTGAGTGCAACAACTACCTGCAGCTATGTACTCACACGCAGCATTAGATAAGGAAATGGAATTTTGTTTCTTACTGTACAAAGATACCAAATTGTTACCCATGTAGACACAACCTCCTGTGATGCTTCTTCTGTCATCCACATATCCTGTCCAGTCAGCATCACTATTCCCTTCTTTACCAGGGGTAACATCTTCAGTTGTGACATAAGATGTCGGTACTGATACTTCTGTGATTTTGTCTTCTGGTATTTCTCTTCCAATACTCTCAGTTTGTTTCCCCATTAGAAATTCGCCACATAAATCTGGTGTATTGGAGTTTAGTTGGGGAACACCTTTCACACAACCTGCATTAATATTTCGTGTTAGATCCTGAAAATTCAAATTCTCCAGTCGATGACAACACATATCTGTGATATCAGAGGTGGTGAGGGGACACTGTTCAACTTGGTCAGTTTGATCAATTTTATAACAATTATCAGAGGATCTATAACCAGATAGAACACACCAGTGGTTTCGATCAAACACTTCACACTTACGCTTGGTGAACAACACTGAGTCGTATAGATCACATAGCTGACTTACGCTGAGTAGGTTTGATTTCAAACCCTCTACATACAGAACGTTGTCAAGGTTAGGTAATCCTCCAACATCCAAGTTACCTTCTCCTTTCACAAATGCCTTGTTTCCATCACCAAGAGTAACTTGTCCACCAGACACATTATGCAGGTTCTTCAAGTAATTAGGTACACCTGTCATATGCTTGGAGCAACCACTATCAAAATACCAAGAGTTCGTAGTACATGCTTTTAAAGAAAGAATAGCAGGAAAGCAGTTTGCATTATACTTATTCATCCATTTATTATCAGAGTATCTTCTTTGGGAATTGTGATCTCATGCAGCGGAATTGGATGATTGATATGCTAAACTCTTATTTATCAATTTCCATCTTTTAAAGCATTTTGGCCTAACATGTCCTACTTTGTGACAGAAATGACAAGTTGGCACAAACTTTTTTGTATAAGACTGTGAGACAACATGTTGTGAAGTAGGTTTGACAGTATTATTCACAAAATTAATTTTTCGATTTGGATTAGGTTTACCATCGAACTTACTCCCAATATAGCCAAGACCAAGTTTATCAGGATTTGAGGGATGAGCATTTAAAATTTTATCTAACCTTTTTGAAGGAAGAATCGTAGTGCGATTTAACTTACTGACTGACGCCTCTAACGTTGTTGCGACAGGGGAGTTGTCACACTTCAGGTTGAGGCAGGGTTCAGCAGTTTTCATTGAAGGAGGATTTTTCTTGATCTGCCTTGTCTTATTGCAATCGTTGTTTCGCAAATGTCTCAACAATTCTTTCAGATTGTCAATATCTTTCAAAGCAAAATCATGTTTTACCTCCAGTGCCTCATTTTCCAATTCAAGCTCATCGATTTTGGCCTTCAGGTTGACTTTAACTGCTTCATTCTTCTCTTCCAGTTCCTTTACTTTCTCCTTCAAACGCTTGTTTTCATCACTAACCTCATGACATTGCTTTAGAAGATCATTCATTTGCTGTTGAATCATCTCAATGGAGCATTCTTCATCATCCTCTGAATCTTCTTCTCCTGTGGGCAAAAAAATTGTGTTTAAATTTCTATGATTCTCGAGATTACGAGTAGCATACCTGAGGTGTGGTGGTTCAGTGCATGTGACAACATCTTGTGTCACGTCAGTAACCCTGCATGTACCACAGAAGTCAATACTAGTTTCAGCATCACTTGCTTCACTTTCATCATCAGATTCAAAGTTATCGTCACTCCAGGTTGTAGCAAGTGATTTTCCTTGCTTCTTCTGAGTGTTTGCACATTCAGATTGAATATGACCATAGCCACGACATTCTCTACATCGAATCCCCTTCCTAACTTCTCGCTTGTTTGTAGGACTTCTGGGATGTCCATTTATTTTCACGAGTTCTCCGAAGTTTTTGGCTATTAGAGACATGGATTTTGTTAGCTTGACTTCGAGTGCTGTCATGGGAGCTGAGGGCACGGATGGTGTCACAACAGACACAGTTTGTAAAGCGATTTTTCTCTCTTTATCCATTCTACTGATGTTCAGCTTGTTTTCAAAGGTCTGTAGATTTCCGATCAGAACTTCAAGCCGCAATGAGTCCACATCACTTGCTTCCTCTATAACAGTGACCTTATATGCGAACCGGTCTGGCATAGATCTCAGCACTTTACGAAGAAGTTTTACTTCAGGGTAAGTTTCACCGAGGCCATGGGCTTCATTTGCGATGTCGCATAATTTGGAGTTGAAATCGCTCACGATTTCAGTTTCCTCCATCCGAAGATCTTCAAAACGAGTAGCAAGCATCTGAAGTTTTGATAATCTAACAGAGGTAGTCCCCTCATAGGCTGTTTGAAGTTTTTCCCATGCTTCCTTGGCACACTCACATGCTGAGATGATTTTGAATTGATTGATATCAATTCCATTGAATATGGCATTCAATGCTTTGGAATTCATATTTGCGGCAATCTGTTCAGTTTTGCTCCAGTCTTTTTCATGTTTCTCAGTTTGAATTCCTTTTTCATCTGTGGCAACAGGTCGTTTCCAGCCAGTCAGAACTGTGCGCCATGCATCTTCATCCATTGACTTGATGAACATCTTCATCTTGGTCTTCCAATAAGAGTAATTGGTTCTAGTAAGCAGTGGTGGGCGAGTCGTGGAACCGCCTGCCATATGAGCATTCATAGTACCTATGAAAGAAAATGGCAAATAAATCAAATTCCCAAAATCACACACTATGTTTATCTAGTGAGAGGCTCTTGATGCCAATTGTTGATTTATATGCCTATAGAAATCAATTAACCTAAGTTGTAACAGTTAAGTTGTGGAAACAGTATTCAGTTACAACTATAATTCTTGTGTTAACACAGTTATAAACTACTTAAAGCAAATAAATGAACACAAGGAATTAATGTGGTTCAGACACAAATGTGCCCTACATCCACGTGGACCTGCAAACACGATTTCACTAGTTCAGATTTACAGTGTACATTAATAGGACTTATTAAAAACACTAAAGACTCCCTCTTTATGTAATATGCCGTTCTTGTACACAACTCGAACTTCGTGTTTCTTCCAACAGCAGCTCCACCCGCGTGCCTTGAACTTTCTTCAAGCCTGAACTCCCTTCAGAAAACGCGGCTGATCTCCCTTGAGATCTATACAGCAAATCTGTATATGTTGGCACAGTGCAACGATGGCACAGTCCTGCTCCGCAGAACGCCTTGGCAAAACTTCGATGCTATGAAGAGGTTTTTCTCCCAAATAATGCACACGGTTCTTGTATGTCTTGGAGGCTTATATAGCCACGAAAATAAGCCCTAAGACCTAACTTGAACCCCAAGAAATCTTTTTAACTAGGTAATAGAATCTTAGTTGATTTCTACTTCTATTCTAGATAAGTACAAAAGATACCTAACTAGAATAAAATACATGGAAATAAATCTAAGTCCTAATAGAAGTATTATAAGAATAGGACTCTAATAAATTCCAAAATAAATATGGAAAACAAATCTTTGCCAATCTTTTAATTCCAAAACTTGGCGGATTTCCTCGATCTTCAATGGTCGGAAATATGGCGCCAACAGATCCATCAAGCAATCCCGGGCTGGATCAACTAGTCCCCCACTCGCGGTTATTTGCGACCTGGCGCTAGTGGCTGCGAGTTTGCTCTTAGCGAGAGAGGGCGTGTGCTCCCATTCCGGCGACCCGCTTCCTAATGTAATCATTTGCACCGTTTCAAATAACGTGCCTCGTTTCATATTCCGAAGCAGAAAAACCGTACACATTTCGAGTAATTAAATAACTGAATTAATTAAAAACCGCCTCTTCTCTCTCTTTTATTTAATTAATTTTTTTTTTTTTTTTTTTTTTTTGGAAATCGAAGCGCCGCCTGCGCTGTCTTCTCACAATTAATGCAGCGCAGGCGCCTCTTCAAGTCCTCCGCTCTGACTAATTTAACCTTACAAAGGAAAAAATGAAATTTAAAAAAAAAAGAAAAAAAGGACAAAAAAAAAAGAAAAAAAAAAAAGAAAACAAAAAGGGCTGCAAAAGAATGAAAAAGAAGATATAATTTTTCATTTAAATCTCTAAGAAGAAGACATTTATCCTCTTTGATTCTTAATATTTTTAAGTATTAATGCCTCACAACTCGCCGGAATCAAAGTGTTTCCGTTCAATTTGTCCGAAAAACACTCTCTCCTAGGGGTGAAAGTCGGATGGATCGGATCGGAATTAGCCTTTTCGGAAAATTTCCAAAAAGTTTCGGAAGTACAAAGTCAATTCCAATTCCAATTCCAAAATTTTCGGAATATGAAAATTCATTCCAATTCCAAAAGGCTCGGAAATTTCGGAATTTCGGAAAAAATTGGAAATCACATAAACTTAAAATTTCAAAACTTAACGAAAATTTTCTAAAATGTTCATAATTTTCAAAAAATAAGAACATTCACGTCGATAAAAGTACAACTAATAACTACTAAATTTCAGTTAAAAAACAAATAAAAATAAACACAACATAATATCTAATAAAACTTCTAACAACAATTCGTTTTGTCAAAATCCTAAAAAAACATTTATACGTGTATTTTTCCGAAAAATAAATATTATATATTATTTATAGGTGTATTTTGGGAAAAAAATCGGAATTTTTCGGAATTAAATTCGGAAATCAAATCGGATCGGAAATCGGAAATTCCATATTTATTTTATATAATTCCAATTCCAATCCAAAAAAATCGGAAAAATTCGGAGGTCGGAATTTCAGAAGTCGGAATGAAAAAAGTTGTTCCAAAATCGGAACTTTTCGGATCGGAACCGGCGGAAATTGGAATTTCCGTTCCAACTTGCACCCCTACTCTCTCCTATCGAATCTACTTGGAACCAAATCCCCACCTTTTGAAATCGCCGGAAGATTTGGTCGGAAAACGTTTGCCCCCGTCGAACCTACCTTGGACCAGCCAGAAGAACTTACCCGTAGTCATCGTTCTTGCTAGAAAACCGTGGTTGAAGCACGCAAGGGCTGAAGATCCTCCATTATCGACGACCCGCATGTGGATCACACGACATGTTTTCAAGGACTTTTTTGGCTTTGACTAGTTTTTATAGGGGGGTTTATGCTAATTATTTTAACACAAGGGTTTTTTTAGCCATTCGAAATTACACAGGGGTGGTTCTTGCAAAAAACCCTATTAAAAATTATTTCAAAAGGGAAAATTAAATTCATAGCAATTTTCAAACTGATCAACATTTATTAAAATTCTTGTGGGTATCAATTTGATTTAGTAAAAAGATACATATTATGACTACTTATTTTGAATTCAATAATATACTCGGCTATGTTGCAGCAATCCTCTTATTATTTTTTATTATTATTATTTAAAATGCAAAAGACCACACAAATAAAGAAAATGAAAAAAACAATTGAGAATATCTATATCGATATTTAAACTCCATTCAACTTATCACACTGTCTTCGGATTTCGCCATCGTTTCCCGTTAAAACGTCTGCGGTTGAAAGTTTAACAAAAGCAGATGAAAATGTCTTGAAAAATAATCTTTGTCGAAAATAAATTTCGGGGCGATCTCAGCGGTGAGAGCATCATCCGATAGATCTACATCGGTCACTAATAGCCCCCTCCCACGTAATGATTCCACATATATATCTGCATCGAATACGTACGGTGTGCGATCGTTAGGTAACGACGTATTAAAATTAGATGCTGCTCCTTTCGGACAAATCTTTTGCAATTTCTTATAGAATTCTTGGTCCGTATTTATAATCCACGGAGCGTCGAAACGATATTGTATAGTGGCACAATGAGAAGTTCCAAGAGTATGAGCACCTACAAGCCAAAAAAAATTATTTTCTGAAAAAAAAAGTTTTGGGGGTTATTGTGATATATTTGTTTAAATCCGGGGTCAATGTGTAATATTAAGGAAGTTAGAGCATAATGGGTGGAATTGTTAAGAATTATATTATTGAGGGTATTTTAGACTAAAGACATGGGGATGGGCTTAATTGAGAGACCGTTTTTTTTGTGGACTAAAATGCATTTAAGTCCCATGTGATGGGCCTTTTTGCCATTTAAATATGAAACAACTAAATTTCGACATTAAGGTGTCGAATATATGTCCATAAATTCGACACCTTAATGTTGAAATTTAGTATATTTGGACTAATTTGGTAACAGTTAAATTTCGACACTAAGGTGTCGATTGTGTACTCCAAAATCGACATCTCAATGTCGAATTTTAACTATAAAATTCGACATGTACATGTCGACTGTGTCTGCGCGGAAGTTTTTTTTTTTTTTTTTTAAATATGAAACAACTAAATTTCGACATTAAGATGTCGAATATATGTCCATAAATTCGACACCTTAATGTCGAAATTTAGTATATTTGGACTACTTTGCTAACAGTTAAATTTCGACACTAAGGTGTCGATTTTGTACTAAAAATCGACATCTCAATGTCGATTTTTGCCTATAAAATTCGACATGTACATGTCGACTGCGTCTGTGCGGGATTTTTTTTGGAAAAAAACGATACTCTAGCTAAAAAACACATAAATGCATATTTTCTTGGGTTTTTCCACCGTAAATTCTTCTATTTTGATGTTTTATGACTCCATACTTGCCATCTTTGTAAGATTTGTGAGTTTTGATGATTTTGAATGTTTAGGTTTTGTGGGTTTATATATGAGGAAGGAGAAATGTTTTGATGGAGAAGATGAGAGTTGGTCTTGTGTGGTGTTGTGATAGGATATTTTTTTTTTTTGTTTTTGAGTTCTTGGTATTGCACATTTGGAATTTTTTATTTTTTTATCAAGTAAGGGTATTATAGTATTTATACATTGAAAATTTTAATTTGGTGTTGCATAAGTGGAATTAGTCTTGCATATAGTTCAGCCTTACGTAGGGGTGAAGTCGGATGGATCGGATCGGAAATAGCCTTTTCGGAAAATTTCCAAAAAAAATCGGAAGTACAAAATCGATTCCAATTCCAATTCCAAAAATTTCGGAATCTAAAAATTCATTCCAATTCCAAAAGACCCGGAAATTTCGGAATTTCGGAAAAAAATCGGAAATCACATAAGCTTTAAAATTTCAAAACTTAGCCCAAATTTTCTAGGATGTTCATATTTTTTAAAAAATAAGAACATCCACATCGATAAAAGTAAAACTAATAATTACTAAATTTCAGTTCAAAAAAAAATATATATATAAACACAACATAATATCCTATAAAACTTTTAACAACAATTCATTATGTCAAAATCCTAAAACCTACATATGAATCTATAAACATGATTAAAATAGTTTTATTTATGAATTTCAAACAAGTATATGATATGTTTTTGTTAGCATAAAATTATAAGAATGTGCATTAATATCCTTTCACCAAATTATTGTTTCCGAAAATTATGATTCATTGTTTCAAGGACGTAAAATGCCAAAATGCTCCATTTAAGGGTGCAAAGTCGAATTAAGCCGTAAATATTATGTATCAGTATTGCTAAGTGGGATTATATAAGTTAATATTTTTTTATTTTAAATTACAAAATTTAAATTCCATTTTTATGAGATTTCCAAAAAATCAATTAAATTCTGAATATTCCGAACTACATCTCCGAAAATTGTTCCAATTGTGACTTTTGGAAATTTCTGAAATTTCCAATTTTCAAAATTTCTGTAACTGGAATGGATCCCAGCAATTGGAACCGCATCTATTGTTTGATTTACAAAAAAAATTGGTATTTCCCCGAAAATCCGATTTCCGATCCGATTTAACGGACTTTCAACCTATATTAGATCTGAACCATTCCTTTAGTATAGTCGGCATTGAAATGTGGCCTGTTGGCCCGCCGAACCAGGTATGGGCCTTCTAGCCCGTATAAATGGATTAATTGCTTTACCAGCCCAAATAAATGGGCCATTTAATTATATCTTATTTTACTTCTTGTGCACTAATAATTTCCCATCAAATTTCTAATAATCATTTTTTTTAAGAGAATTTCTAATAATCATTTTAATTCACCTAATTATCAAATCTCAATAATTTTAGTTTATGACAGCGAGTAATACTGCAATAGCAATAAAAGCACTGCGAAATGGATTCATAACATTTAATAAATTATCGAACTATTCATTATTTAAGAATCAAAAGACGATAAAATATCGCCAATTTTTAAAAGAAAAATTCATAGCACAACATTATCCCTTGTAGACTTTGGCATTAAGTTCACAATTCATTGCAAAATTAAGTTTATGTTGCGAATTTTTAATTAATATAACACACACACACACACACACACATATATATATATATATATATATATACTAAATTCCCTGGTTTTTTTACCATTTTCACTCGATTTTACTTGGAAAATTTTGGTATTTATATTTTTTTCTCCTAAACATCTAAAACTGCTTAGATTTTTTTAATTTTCTGATGAAAACCTTTTATTTTTGTCATTTTGAGTTTCTTCATTTTTTTTCTTAAAAAAACAACCGAAACGAAACGTGTTCTATAATAAAGGAAGACAAAACAAATAATTTTGAATGTGCTATAAAAAATGAGAAAATAAAAAAAACAAATAGTTGAAAAGGAAAAACTGTTTTTAAGATTTTAGGGGCAAACCACTTTTTTATATATAAAGATAACTCAAATTTACTGAAAATGAGATTATATTATTCAATTAACTTTATATACCTCGAAAGTCGGAACTTGTGGGATATCGAACTCACAAGAGCCGACGTGCATAAAAGTAACCCTTCTTGGCAAGGTACAGTTTATTTTTTTCTTTATTAATTTATTTATTGCAATTTATATAGATCATGCATAATATTTTATATTAGCATGACATCAAAAATTATAAAAAATTGAAAAATAGTTTCGATTGTGATTCTATACATAACATCAAGGAATGAATATGAAAAACTATCATCTTCTTTTTATTTCGAAACATTATTCATTTTTGAAAGTGTTCACTTCGAAAATAAGTATGAATATCTAGGTATAATTACGTATATGCACAAGATACCACTTGATTTGCACACGATTCCACTTGATTCGCACGTGATTCCACTTGATTTGCACGGAATTCTACTTGGTCGATATATATATATATATTAAGTTGACTTGGGAAATTAATTTTTTTTTAAATCGGTTCAAATGGTTAGAACCGCGGTACTAATCGTCGGATCTCGGTTCCGAAAATGAGGAACCGGAACCGAACCGGTTTTTTCGAATCCGGTTCCAGTTCCGATTCGGTTCTAAAACCGTTGACCCCGGTTCGGTTCCGATTTCTGTTCTAACCGAACCAGTGATTATGTCTACATCCACCCCTAAAAATGGGTTTAAACGTAAGAAATCAACAAATTGAAGGGGTGAATGTAGTTATGGAAAAATGAGGGGTTTTCTAGTAAATAAATCTTACTTTAAAGACTAGTTGTAATTGACGCCTTTTCATTCCTATAAATTGCCCCTTTCAAAACGACATAAATAAATAAAAAAAAAAAAAAACGAAATGGCGCTTATAATCATGTTTATGTTTCTTATTATCACCCCATCACGGTCACTCCACTTCCCTCTCCTCTCTCTCCCGTTGAACTTAAAGCTGCTTACGACGCCGACACTTGATAAACTCAAGTGTTTGGGGTGTCGTAAGCAGCTTGAACTATAAGAACGGAAATTCCTCTTTCGAATAATATCTTTCTTATAGTGACGGTGGGAGGGGAACTCCCTACTTTTACCTCACACTTTTTGACAGCGCCACCGCTAATTTCAGCGGTGCCGACGCAAGAAGTTCATTAACAGTGGGCCAGTTTGCCCTAGGTACTTGTGGGATATATGATCCCCAAGAACCTTCCTGCACCAAAGTCACGCTCACCGGATTGATAAATAAATAAATATAAATATATATATATATATATACTCTGATTTTTTAATTATCAAATTACTGATTTTTTCTTGTTTCTTTTTAGCTTTAGAAGCTGGATCCTGCCTCCAAGGAAGGAAAATTTGCCAATTCCACTCTTTTCGAGCATCATCCCAGGAACGGAAATTCCAATTTCCGCCGGTTCCGGTCCGTAAAGTTCCGCTTTTGGAACAACTTTTTTCATTCTGATTTTCGAATCTTTTAGAATTTTTTTTGATTGGAATTGGGATTACATAAAATAAATATGGAATTTCCGATTTTCGATCCGATTTGATTTCCTAAATTAATCCCGAAAATTTCGATTTTTTTCTGAAAATACACCTATAAATAATAAATATTATATAATATTTATTTTTCCGAAAAATATACCTATAAATATTTTTTAGGATTTTGACATAATGAATTGTTTTAGAAGTTTTATTAGATATTATGCTGTGTTTATTTTTATTTATTTTTTGATCTGAAATTTTGTAGTTATTAGTTTTACTTTTATGGACGTGGATGTTCTTATTTTTGGTAAATTATGAACATTTTAGAAAATTTCCGCTAAGTTTTGAAATTTTTAAACTTATGTGATTTCTGATTTTTTTTCAAAATTCCGAAATTTCCGTGCCTTTTGGAATTGGAATGAATTTTTAGATTCCAAAAATTTTAGAATTAGAATTGTAATTGATTTTGTACTTTCAAATTTTTTTGGAAATTTTCGGAAAAAGCTTATTCCGATCCGATCTATCCGACTTTCACCCATATATATATATATATATATATATATATATATATATATATATATATATATATATATATATATATATATATATATATATATATATATATATATATATATATATATACTATTGTGAAAAACTAACTAGTGATTTTGTTTTCTTATTAATTAATTATATTGCAGAGCTTCCGGGTTGCCATGTTTCAGCTTTATAAGTTGAAAATCAGTGAGGTGTTCGTGTTGAACACCTACGGCGACCCCAAATACCCTACCGTCAAGTCTTATTATTCCGTTAGGCTATAGGTTTATCTAATAGTATTGTATTATGTTAAAATAAATTATTATATGAAAAAACACTAATTTTTATTTAGTTGTTATTTTATCGATCTTTGTAATGTTATTATATTTGTAATGTAATTTATTGTATTTTGCTTTACGTCTTTATTCACTTATTCTCTTTATTTTAATTCTGTGTGTCTCAGCCTAATTAATTCGATTTTATCGAGTTTCCAAATGTCAACTGTCAACCGTCAATCTCAGAAAATCAGGAAAGATTCAATGTTTTCACCATGTCAATAGAATTGATAGTTTATTTTGTCGGTGCCATTGGGGTATTTGGGGTCGCCATATGTGTTCGTGCTGAACACACACGTCGACCCCAAATACCCCAATGTCAAGACATTATTCCGTCAGGCTCTAGTTTTAGATAATAATATTTTATTATGTTAAATTAATTATTATAAGAAAAAACACTATTTTTATTTAGTTGTTATTTTTATCAATCTTTGTTATGTTATTTGAATACTGGCAATATTTAGTGTTTAATGTATTTCTTGTATTTTGCTACATTTCTGTGATTACTTTCTTGTATGTATATGCATGCATTCTCTGACAAACTAACTACGTTTTCAATTCCTACGGCTACTCCGCCCGCCCGCCCGTCACCACTCCTCGAAAAATCACGTAATATGCACGAGATTTGCACGCAATTTGAACCCTTATAGATTACACTATATACAACTCCAAACCAAAAAAAATAATCAAAAAACACGCATAATGCACACATAAAGCACACAATAAACACATATGACTTACGATTCAAATTTTGAGGTTCGATTTGACTTATACCTTAATTGATTTAATTCTTTGAATAACTCTTAGATATTAAGAAATCGAGTAATACTACTATTCACTATTAAAAAAACTCAAAAATAATATATCTTTATGATAGAATTCAGTTAAATGGTTAATTTTATATATAAAATAAAGAAACGCTGGGCAACTTAAAAAAACCCCAATGGTATTTCAGTATTTCTGTAATTATTTATTTTTAATATTTTTTCTCTACTAATTTCTAAGTATAATTATCAACAATTTATCAAAACTGAAACTAAAGCGTGAAGAATCCTACCTTAATGGTACATCTGTAATAATTTTTTTTTTAATATTTTTTAATCTACTAATTTTCTAACCATAATTTTAACCAATTATCAATCTCGTGTTAGTGTACTATATTTTCTTATTATTTATTAAATTGATTATTATTTTTCACTTTTGAAATAATATCCCATGTATCGCACGGGAAAATGCTAGTATGATTAATACTACAATCATATTACATTTTTAATTTCTTGTCATTACTTTCTCAACCTAAAATACTATTAGGACAAGTATTACAGAAAATCACAATATAATATTTTGATTCTACACCTTAGCTATAGTTATATTTCAATTTATAAAATTAATTAGAATGAGTTTTATTCTAATAGATTCTATTTTATTTCATTCTAGTTAATCCTGAAGAGGTCACCACCGGTTTTAATAATATAAGTGAGATTGTGTGACGTCCTACATTTATTTATATTTAATTTTAATTTAACCATAATTCTTTATATTGTCAAAATTTATTATATAAACATTAGTCATAGTGGATATAAGTATACAACGATGAATATACTACAATTTCTATTTTGCTCTACTTTATTTTTTATTGCTAAACGTCATCAAAGTCTAAATATTGTTTATAAAAAATAGAAATTACCAAAAATAAATAATAATTTTTATAAACCAAGACTGTATATGTTCAAAAAATAAAATAAAAAATAAATAAAAATAAAAAGAAATCCAATAATGAATTAAATCTGTGTAAGCCCATCTAAATTGGGCTGAAAATAAAACAAACAAAATCTATAAATTAAAAAACGTTTTCAGGCCCGATGGGCTTTACAGAAACCCAACAGCACACTGAAAAAATAACGGGTGAATTGCGATTTGCACCCTAAAAATAACGTAAAATACAGCTTCCACCCTTACATTTTGAAATATTCAACATTCACCCTTAAAATGCACCCTACATCCATACCTTGTGATATTTTAAGCCAAAGATTAATTTAGAGATGTGCTATTTCCACCCTTCAAATTAGGGGTGTAAACGAGCCGAGCTCGCCTCTTTTGGCTGGCTCGAGCTCGAGCTCGAGTTTATTTTGTCGAGCTCGAGCTCGAGTTTATTTTGTCGAGCTCGAGCTCGAGCTCGAGCTCGCGAGCTCCTCTGTTCTTGGCTCGAGCTCGAGCTCGTGTAAATTTTGTCGAGCTCGAGCTCGAGCTCGAGCTCGAGCTCGAGCTCGAGCCCATTGTCTTTTTTTTTTTTTTTTTTTTAAATATTTTTTTAATTATTATTTTATTATTAAAAATTATTTAAAAAAATAAAAAATAAAAACAAAATTGTAATTATATATATTTTTAATATTTGTATTTATTTCTATAATATTTTACATTATTATACATTATTTAAATAAAAATAACATATAAAAAATAAAAATAAAAATAAAAAAATAATAATAAATCCGGCTCGCGAGCCGGCTCGCGAGCTCATAAACAACTGAAAACCGGCTCGAGCTCGGCTCGTCAGAAAGCTCGAGCTCGCGAGCTCGAGCTCGAAAATCTCGAGTCCGAGTTCGAGCTTTTTACGAGCCGGCTCTTCGAACTCACGAGTCGGCTCGGCTCGTTTACACCCCTAACTTCAAATATCTTATTTTACCACCAAGTTAAATATATTTTTAATTTTACCCCTTTCTTCTTCTTACACTTATATTTTTTATAAATTTATAAATCATCTACCACTAAACTTATTAAAATATTTATAAAAGAATCCACATTTTCCAATGGAAATAACACCCTCTCCACCTTAAGTGAATAATACTTTCGTCGGAAAAAAAACATTTTCGAAGGTCAAAAAGAGCAGGAATTCACGTTTTTTTAGAAGTAAATTAAGATTGTTTCTATGGAAGTTCATGAACTTTCTTTAGAATTGACCAGTTTGGCTTAACATAATTTCATTTTCTTCAAAAATTACATAATATGTTGGTATTCTAATATGGAAGTTTAATTATCTTGTTAATAAATATATCATTGTAAAAAATAAAAATAAAAATTATATAAATATATAAAATTTGTAGAAATAAAATAATAATAAAATAGAAATATATATAACTTATAACACATGAGGACTAAGTGAATATAAGTAAGAGTGGTAGATTATAAATAGAGATGTATTTATAACGTTTTATAATCTTTAGTGGTGAATTAAGATAATTTAGAGGTGGAAATAGCACAACTCTTAATTTATCAAGATATATATACTCCCTCCATTTTCTAAATTTTGTTTAAACTATATTAAATTAAAAAAAATTCATAATAAACAACATTCCTTTTAGTAGAAAAAAAATCAGATTTCCATTGAGCAATCATTTGAACTATCGAACGCATAAAATTAAAGTTGAAGCAACCGATTATTTACACTAAGCAACGGTGGGGAAGCCAGTTAAACGCATGGGGGCCATGGCGCCCCTCAATTTTTTCTTCTTCTTCTTTTAATCTATTGAATATGTATATATAATTTATAGCTTTTATATGGTGCTCCTATAATTTTAAATAATTAAGTTTTATATAAAAAATCAAAATATTTTTTTTTTAATTGAAGAAAACAAAGAAGAATAATAAATAATTCTAACAAGTAGGATAAAAAAGTTACGTGAAATGGAACCAGGGGCGAGTTCACTATCGGGTAAGGGCGTACTCAAGTCCACCAATTTTATTATTTCGTCCACCCAAATTCAGATTAATGCAAAAAATGTCCCAAGTTTTTCTTTTTCTATCTTTTTATGAAAATAACTAAAATCCTATTTTTCTTTCGACGGCGCTGCCCACTCTAAAATTAAGAAGCGTGCTTAAGAAACTCGTATAAAGCCTATTCCCATGGTCCTCATCTGGATCGGCACTTCAGAGTAAAAATACTCTTGCATTCCCACAACGGTAAATATATCCGAAATACCAACAATATATATTGAGGAAGCAACAAATATATGCAAAACAATTCTTCTCCGTATTTCTACTAATCTCCATTCGTTTCTGCTCCGTAATAGCTGCAAATATCATTGCGATTACGGACAAAAACATCCCTATCCCCATCCTCTGCATAACGGTACGGAGAACGTGTCGTACCAAGGCATTAGCACTATTATCGAGGCGGTGATCGAGCCTTAAAGGGCAGCTGGCGGGATTTCGAATTTGAAATTACCTATGTTTCGCTGCATTGCCATGCCTTGTTTGATGAAAAAAGTCATCGGTAATTGGAAATTAAAATCACCGCAAACATTAGAAGCATTATCCAAACGGGCAATAGACGAAGAATTATCTTGGCATCTCTAAGAGGATGTACTCTCTTCTTCGTGATGATGAATAACTTCGTCTTGATTGTTTCATAGTCAATATATTATATCAATATCAATTTAGTGTTTATAGCTAAGTTTGGCCCAAATCTATGAACCCATAGATTTATGGGTCAAATGGGATTTTGTGGGCTTTTACAAATGATTGGGTCACTTCTTAATCTTATTCAATCGTATGACTTGGGCTTGGGCAAATTATTCCAAATCAATAAATAATATTGTTTGGACCGTCAAATCGTGATCTTATGAATTGTAATTGGTCGGGCTTATTTTATATGCCCCTAGGTACTAAATAAACTAGGGTTGACTCAGTCCGGATTCTACCTTTGACATACCTCTTCAAGATGCGAATGTATTACATTATTCTTATATGTAATTTTCGGTCAAAGTGCATTCAACATTTCTGGTCAAACTGCAATTTTCGGTCAAACTGCAATTTTCAAATTTCGACTGCCGGAACACAAATTACACCTCCAACAAGACCCATCATGGTCGAAATACGCACGGACTGCAAAAACAATTGCAAAAACAGATCGAGTGCTCCAAACTGAATGAAACCACCACAAAAAAAAAAAAAAGAGTTCGACGAGAGGAATCCAACGGCAGTTAAACCATTGAATTCCGACCACCATAGAGAGTGTTATGACTCCGGAAAGCAACTTCGCCGGTTGGAAATCTATAGAGGAGAGATTTTAATCTAAGAGTTGACAGATGATAAGAGAGACGACGGTGAGTGGCTAGGGTTCAAAACTGATTTTAAAATGACATTTTAGGTACTTCAAGGTGGCCGAGAGGGTATGTCAAATTATTATCGAAATGCTGAGGATTTGCATTACTGTGTAATACACATGGTAGTTAGTCATATATAATTTCGAAATGAGGGATCTCCAAAATAATCCCTCGTTGTAAATCCCACTAAATAGGAATTATTAATCTGCTTTATAGACTAATGGTCCATTCGGTTACCGCTATAAAGTTCTATTGACTAAAAAGTATGGACTAATAACATGTCTGGTAGGTAAGATTCACACTTTTTCAAACCCGCTACTAAATTCAAAGCACGCTATTAAATACTACTATTTCATTAAATTAGTAGCACCCCTCCCACTAAGATTAATTTAATAGGGGTTACTAAAAAGGAAAAATACGATTTTATCCTCATAATTATATTTTATTATTGTAAACTAGGTGGTTTTATAGACAATTCGTATATAATAACTAATTTTAACAAATTTAATAGAAAATTTAATCTAAGAAACCGAACATACTGCTAACTAAATAATTAATTAGTCGGTAGGGAGTTAATCAAATCTCATGTAATCTAATCTAATCCAATATAGTAACCGAAAAAGCCCCACATAAATAAGTGATAATTGATTTGGGCTTCTCTCTACAAAGCATAGGAATTGGTTTGGTGGGCCAACGGGCCACATTTCAATTGGGAGAATACTAAAGGAATTGTTCATATCTAATTAGGAACGACCATGGGGTGGGTATCACAACCCGCGCACCCACTCTGTTTGCAAAAGTTCGAGAACAAGTTTATTCAATATATATATTACTTTTTTTTTTTCCTTACTTTTCAATTTTGTATGATCCAATAATTATGGGATTGTTAGGTTGATTATGTGTATTAAATTTTCAAATAGAAAATAATTAATGATGATAGGTAAGTGTTACATAAACTATATTATACTTCAGGGGTGCATAGTGCATTTAACCCAAGAAAAGATAATCTTGCTTGGATCGTGCGACATGTTCGGACGTAATTAAAGCATCATATCCGAGACCTACACCGGTCACTAATCTTACCCTCCCACCTTGTGCTTCTATGGAGATTTTTTTGTCATACAAGGATTAGTTCCCAGAGAGAGAGAGAGAGAGAGAGAGAGAGAGAGAGAGAGAGAGAGAGAGAGGCTGGTGGGCTGATGGGAGTTGGGCCTGGCCCGGAGAGAGAGTAGGCTGGGCCAGAAAGAGGGGTAAATGGTGGGCTTTTGATGAGTTTGGGCCCAGATGGTTGACTTTTGATGAGTTTGGACCTGCGCAAATCAGTCCATATCAGATTAATAACTAATTTCTTATAAGAATTATTTCTATATTATAACTAGGTTCAGTGACTGTGCATGCATTCACTATCACTGTGTAACAAAACAAGAAACAAAATGATCATTCAGCCTATAATTATTCATCCATAATTCAATTAATGATGGTAATTAAATTATTCTGCCAGCTGCTAAAGGACAAAAAGATCACATTCAATAATTAATTTTAATAATTGACAATTAAAAAAAATGCACACGCAACTTATACGTAATTAAATCACAGTCGCCTAAAATGAGTAAATTGACAGGAAAAGATAACCAAATACTGTGTGGGAATTGTGGTATTATATTTATACAGCTAAAGAAACTAAAGAAAGGTAAAAATTATTGCTCAAATGAAAGGAAATTAATTAATTATTCATACCTATTTAACCCATATAATTACTCTGACCTATATAAGTAACAATACATATTTAACCCATATAATTCCAATTCCTTCAGCAAATCAATTATTCTTACATATTTCACCTAATAATTGTCCATATTAAACAAAATTAATTATACACATCAAATTTATTACCACCAACCAAATTCACCGTGTCCACAAATTAGTTATTCTTAGTTCTTACCTATTTCACCTCATCATTGTTCTGAACGAAATTAATTATTCATCCCTGTTAATGTACATTCTTACTATTAATGTATATATTGAAGGGTATTAATGTACATTGTTACGATTTTATACAATCAAAAAAATATTACATACTTGATTGATATTAAAATAATAATAATAAAAAAAACGGGTCGATTGAGCCCAACTTTAAAGGATCCAATATCCAATTAGCATGGGATATGGCGAGCCCAATTAAGAATTATGTGGTCCGAAAATTAATGTAGCCTAAGTGTATTTATTGCTGTTAAAATATAGGTTATTTTAGACTTGTTAATTCAAACACAAATAGCATTTATATATATTCGGAAATATTATTAAAGGAATTTGTCTTGTTGTACAATAGTTAATAATAATAATAATAATCATCATAATAATAATTCACCGGTGTAATACAAAGGAGGAAAAAATCACATTCAAGTGATTCAAATTATAATTAATAAATCACAGTGGCCTAAAATAAGTACTAATTGACAGGTAAAGATGACCAAACGTAATTATTAAGAAGTTGATAGAGATTAATCGATGCTATATAAACTTCGAATAACTTCGAATAACTTCGAATAACGAAAACAATAAGAAAAAGAAGAGATTGATAGAAGAAAACAATAAGAAAAGGAAGAAGAGATTGATAGAAGAAAACAATAAGAAAAGGAAGAAGAGATTGAGAGAAGAAAAAAAAATGGCCCTAGTAATTATTTTTATAACAATATTCATGCTATTTACGGCACACCAACCCGCCCCCGCCGCCGCCGCCCCCACTGCCGAGGACTACGCTTCCGCTAGGAAGCTAGTTAGCGACGGTATTTGGGGTATTGTCAGGTATCAATTCCATATTATTATTATTATTATTTATTTTATTTTTTATTTTTTTTAAATAAACAATTAATTAATTAATTTTTTTTTGATTTTTCAGTAGCTTGGACTATCTAAACGGGAACTCTCCCTTCGGCAATGTACTTTCGTACAGTGACGGAGGGAAAGGAGTCCCGTTTTTTTACTTGACGACACTCGACGAGGCGACTGCCAACTTTACGGCAGCGGACTCGAGGGCGTCACTGGCAGTCAGCCAGTACGCGGTGGATGGGTGCCCAGGACTGGACCCCCAGGAGCCACTCTGCTCCAAGGTTACCCTGTCGGGTAACCTTGTCAAACTCGACCCCCAGTCCAGGGAGGCCGAGTTTGCCCGAGCGGCACTACTCAATCGCCACCCCCGTTTCTCAAGTAAGTTATTTATTTATTTATTTATTATTATTTTTTTTCTTTTAACTAATATTTTTTTTTGTTTGTTTGTTTTTGTAGATCTTCCTCCAGCAGGGAATTTCCAGCTTTACAAACTGAAGATCAAAGGAATTTTTTTAATAAATTCTTACAAAGATAGCCCAAAGAAGCTCAGCGTGAGGGACTATCTCAAAGTAGCATAATGAATTTTTTTTTTTTTTTTTTTTTTTTGGGTATGTAAAACAATATATATAACAGTTTTTTTTTTTTAATTATCTAAGGCTCACATTGAAATTTGTACTGGTTTCCTTTTTTCTTTTTTCTTTTTTTTAATAAGAAAATTTGTATTGGTTCAATTGCTTAGAATAGTCGACTACACTCAATACGTATGTGTTCATTTATGTATTATCAATTCCATTATTTCAGCCCAAAATCAGTGTTATTATTTATCAATTCCAATTCCATTATTTCAGCCCAAAATCAGTGTTATTACTTATCAATTCCATTTTTTCAGCCCAAAATCAGTATTGTTACTTATCAATTCCACTAATTCAGCCCAAAATTAGTGTAGCAGTATTATAAATTATTTCAAAGAGGTAATTACAAATACCACCCATGCGAAATCGTGAATTGGCAAATACCCCTTGTGGAAAAAAAAACTGACCCATATCTCCCTGTGTAAACAAAGTCAAAGCATCTAGCATCCTCAGAACAAATCGTCTTCATCTTCAATTCTCAATTCTCTGTGGATTTTGATCAATCATGGAGGATGACCGCCATTGCAGCCGCCGCACGAAGATGAAGAAAACTCATTTTCTCCGTTCGATCTCATCGACCACCAGCCGCACACCTCCGCCGCGGAATGCCTCAATTGAAAGAAGATATGAAGATGTGGTGGCGTTGGGGTGATGAACAGCGGTGGAACGCTTCGACTTGGGTTGAATGGTGGATGAATTGAGTTGTGAGTAGGTTGGGGTGGGTAGGGGATGGAGAAAGGGGGGTGCGGGTGGAGGACGCCGGCGGTCGCAGGGAAGAAGATGAAGAGTTTTTATTTTATTTTATATAACTATTATTATATTTAAGATATGTTTTATTTTTGTATTTTTTTTTTAATTATTAACATATATTTATTGCATTTAATAAATATATTTGTTTAAATTTTCTTTTTTCGTTTTCCTTCTATCTTTTATCTTCTTTTTTAATTATTATTATATTAACATATATTTTATGTTCTATTTTATTTGTTAAAAATATTATTTTTCTAATAGCAAAAAAACTCCCGGGCTTTTTTGTCCTTTTACCCTTTGGTCAATTAGTAAAACGCCAATGGGTGCCAATGGGTGCAGTGTGCTTCAAAATAGATTACACAGAGAAACATGAGTAAGTTTTATTTATTATTATTATTTAAAATGCAAAAGGCCGCACAAATAAAGAAAATGATTTTTTTTTAGAATATCTATATCGATATTTAAATTCCATTCAACTTATCACACTGTCTTCGGATTTCGCCATCGTTTCCCGTTAAAACGTCTGCGGTTGAAAGTTTAACAAATGCAGATGAAAATGTCTTGAAAAACAAATCTTTGTTGAAAATAAATTTCGGGGCGATTTCAGCAGTGAGAGCATCATCCGATAGATCTACATCGGTCACTAATAGCGCCCTCCCACGTAATGATTCCACATATATATCTGCGTCGAATACGTACGGTGTGCGATCGTTAGGTAACGATGTATTAAAATTAGATGCTGCTCCTTTCGGACAAATCTTTTGCAATTTCTCATAGAATTCTTTGTCCGTATTTATAATCCACGGAGCGTCGAAACGATATTGTATAGTGGCACAATGAGAAGTTCCAAGAGTATGAGCACCTACAAGCCAAAAAAAAAAAAATTTAAAAGAAATTAGATACATTTTTTTAAACGATTAATTAAACTTCTAATTCAAGCAATATAAATAATTAATTACCTAAGAGTGCAATTTGTTCTTCGATGGTCAATCCCACATTCAAGTTTTCTAAAAACCCCAACGATTTTCTGATGAACGTATCGGCCGGAGGGAGGTTAAAATCTGCATCGTAATTAGTGTACGCAACGGATGAATCTCGGCGACCAAGTGGGACCCGAATTTTCGGCCCTTGAGAAACCGCCACAGCTTCTCGAGCTGCCAGCACTAAAATATCTGCACACGAAACTTGGTTCGGACAAACTTTATCCACCATCGATTTTATTTGCCCTATCAACTCCCTTTTCTTGATTCCGAAATTACTAAATGACCCCATTTCCGATTTGCTTCTCTCGTAAACATCCAGAAGGATCGAAGCATCACAACCCTATAAAAAATAACATTTATCGAGCAAACTTAGAGAATGACAATGACTTCTTATATTATATTTTACTTCGAATCGGCCAAAAAAAAAAACACGGTTTATTCGTTGATTACCATAACTTTACAGTCATTAAACAAGAGCCTCAATAATGCAGCAGGTGTTCGAGGGTCTTGTTTCGACATCGAAGATATTGCATCTTCGACGATTTTCTCGAGTTGTGGGCACGTTCTGTTATAAAATCCAAACGACAATCCCGCATAATCATCGTCTCCTTTCACTTGATAATTGAAACCACTTATCAAAAAAATTAAAACAACCGTCGAAATCGTTCTCGTATACATCCTCCTAATTAGTAAAATTAATCACTATTTGCTACGGCAGACTACGAAAAATTATGTAATTCTTGAACAACTTTATAGATGTATATATTCAAATATTACACTTGTATGTATTCATAATATGTATATATAATTATGTAAAATCTGCTTGAAATGTAAAGTGAACAAAATCAAAATCAGATTAAAATGAGATTTGGATGATATTGTTAAATGTTAACCATATCAAGTCTGCTTGGTTGACTGATTAATCGAGGTAGTTGACCAAAATCAGGACTGAAAGTCTGAAACATTCATATAGAATTAATAAAAGTAAATGTAACACGATAACATAAAATCACACTTGTTTCTATAATCTAAATATGTCACGTTTGGAATCATAAGGATGATTAGAGAAGAAAATCGGATTCTATTATGACTATTTATTTTGAATTTAACGATATTACTCATTTGTGTACATTTATTTTGAATCAATCTATTGGAGATATTAATATTAAATGGTACATTTCACTAATAGCTTAAGCTTTTAGTTGAGATGTTCATTCAACATGGTATCAGAGCCAGGCGAAATCAAAGGGAATCCCACAGCCACCCATATTCCAAGTGCAAGGCTTCAAATGTAATTCGTCTGCACTTGAGGGGGCGTATTGAAGATATTAATATTAAATTGTACATTTTACTAATAGCTTAAGCTTTTGATTGAGATTGTCATTCAACACAATCATCCTAGTTTTATAATGGTAATCAGTTAAGCGTATAATTTAAGTAAAAAAATAATGAATTTTGTTATGAATGTCTACCGGAAAAAATAAATAAAAAATGCTACAAAAATATTCAATTTATTTTTTGTGACGAATTTTAAAGGCTTAATCCCACTTTGCATGCACTTTGCACCCTTGAAAACCAATAATAACACTTCACATGCTCAAATCATAATAAATCATTCATAATGCACCTTTAATGATATAATAAAGGATAATTCATTTTTTATTGGTTTTTTCTTCTGGGTGCAAAATGACAAATTGAATTGTTATCTTCTGCAACCTCCACCTAATTTCGAGCGCACATAGAAAAATAAAAATCACACTAGATAATTGAAAAACAAATCTTACAAAATAAAATCAAATAAACTTTTATCACTAAATTATTCGATTGATAGATCTTTTTTTGTAAAGTATTTTGAAGAAAATATGATTTTCAGATAAAACGAAATAGCTGAAGGATTTATAAAATACATTTTTGTGATAAAAAATATAAATTTTAAATGCCAGTAAAGTATTTATCAGCTTTAAAAACTCATGTGGAGTGCATTATGCATGATGTGCTGTGTTTCGAGGGTGCAAAGTGCTATTAATTTGTTTTGAGGGTGCGAAATATTAATGGTATATTTCGAGGGTGCAAAATGGAATTAAACCAATTTTAAACATACATGTGAGAGTTATGATATTCTATAAGCACGTTTTAAAGCCCAATGGGCTTTACAGTAACCCAACAGCACACCGAAAAAATAACGGTTGAATTGCGATTTGCACCCTAAAATAACGTAGATTGCCATTCTCCACCCTTCAATTTTGAAATTTGCAAATTGGACACTTAAAATGCACTTTACATCCATATCTTGTGATATTATAAGCAAAAGATTAACTTATCACGATATATATATATATACTCCCTCCATTTTCTAAATTTTGTTTAAACTTGATGGGCCCATATCTACAAGCCCATAGAGGTACACAAACCAAACTCAAATCGACTAAAGATAATAGTACAAGCCCAAGCGGCTAAGGCCGAAACTGGCATGATCTAAACAGTTAGGCCCAAGTTGACCCATATTAAGTGGCTTAGCCATGAGAATATATATCTCCATATAAATACCCGGAAATCTCACAATTAAAGGGACTCAATTCATATTTCCCGAGCAGTCTCTTGAATTCTCTGAATATTTCTATCATACAAAGCTGACTTAAGTGTTGGAGGGTCTCTTGAATTCTCTGAATACTACTATCATACAAAGCTGACTTGAGCGTTGGAGGGTTTTCGTCGGGACCAATCCCGGCGCCCTAACGACTTTTTGTGATTCAGGTAGTGCCCACGCGACGAATCAAGAAGTGCGAGAGAAGAATTGCAAAACGTGACGTGGAATTGTACCACATCAAAACTATATTAAATTAAAAAAATCATAATAAACAACATTCCTTTCAATAGAAAAATTCAGAATTACCTTCATAAATATTAACAAAAAGGTCTCAAATCATATTTTATATTCACATTAATGATAAAAAGCCAAACTTGTATTAAAAGAGAGAATTAAATCTTGAAACTCTAAAAACAAGTAATATGTAACCCGGTCCAAATAAGCATGAACATTGAACAATCATTTGAACTAACCAACACATCAAATTAAAGTTGGAAGCAACTGATTATTTACACTAACCAAGGCTTCTAATTAATTAACTAACCATAATGTTTTATTTTCTCTCTCTAAAAAACCTACAAAAAATAACAAAAGCAAGCAAGCTTATTGCACTAGTGAAGGCCAAGAACCAATAGTACTTGTCCAACCGAGCTTTACTCATATCGTCCGAAAACCAATTGTCGTACGTTTCTTTAGAAGTCGTCAAACACTCGATCACGGAAATAAGAAGCGCGCTCAAGAAACTCCCAACTCCAAAGATACTCGTATAAAGCGCAATTCCCATTGTCCTCATACGGACCGGCACTTCGGAGTAAAAATACTCCTGCATTCCCACGACGGTAAATATGTCCGAAATACCCAACAATATATATTGAGGAAGCAACCAATATATGCTCAACAATTCTTGTCCGTTATTTTTACCAATCTCCATTCGTTTCTGCTCCGTGATCGCTGCGATTATCATTGCGATTACGGACAAAAACATCCCTATCCCCATCCTCTGCATAACGGAGATCCCCTTTTCGTTGCGCGTGAAAATACGCACCAACGGTACGAAGAACGTGTCGTACCAAGGCATTAACACTATTATCGAGACGGTGATCGAGCTTTGAAGGGCGGCTGGCGGAATTTCGAATTTGAAATTACCAATGTTTCGCTTCATTGCCATGCCTTGTTTGGTGAAAAAAGTCACCGGCAATTGGAAAATCACCGCAAACATTAGTAGCATTATCCAAACGGGCAATAGACGAAGAATTATCTTCGCATCTCTAAGAGGATTTACTCTCTCTTCTTCGTGTTGAATAACTTCGTCTTGATTGTTACATAGGGCTTTCTCCTGAAGTCTACACAATCAATATATTATATCAATATCAATTTATTTTTAGATCACAATACGGTTTATTGCATAAAAAAAACTCCATCTTATTTTTTGCTAATACGGACAACACGGGGAATTTTTTTTCCAATTCGATATAACACATGGGTACTGAATGCAATAAACTCATAAAAATAACTGAATCGAAACAATGCAATATCGAGAAAAAAAGAAAAGGAAAGACTTACTCTAATTCAACCTTCGTGTACTCAATGCTCTCGACAGTTATGACTACTTATTTTGAATTCAATAATATACTCAGCTATGTTGCAGCAATGCTCTTATTAATTTTTATTATTATTATTTAAAATGCAAAAGACCACATAAATAAAGAAAATGATTTTTTTTTTTTTGAGAATATCTATATCGATATTTAAACTCCATTCAACTTATCACACTGTCTTCGGATTTCGCCATCGTTTCCCGTTAAAACGTCTGCGGTTGAAAGTTTAACAAAAGCAGATGAAAATGTCTTGAAAAAATAATCTTTGTCGAAAATAAATTTCGGGGCGATCTCAGCGGTGAGAGCATCATCCGATAGATCTACATCGGTCACTAATAGCCCCCTCCCACGTAATGATTCCACATATATATCTGCGTCGAATACGTACGGTGTGCGATCGTTAGGTAACGATGTATTAAAATTAGATGCTGCTCCTTTCGGACAAATCTTTTGCAATTTCTTATAGAATTCTTTGTCCGTATTTATAATCCACGGAGCGTCGAAACGATATTGTATAGTAGCACAATGAGAAGTTCCAAGAGTATGAGCACCTACAAGCCAAAAAAAATTAAAAAATAAAAGAAATTAGATACATTTTTTTTAAACGATTAATTAAACTTCTAATTCAAGCAATACAAATAATTAATTACCTAAGAGTGCAATTTGTTCTTCGATAGTCAATCCCACATTCAAGTTTTCTAAAAACCCCAACGATTTTCTGATGAACGTATCGACCGGAGGGAGGTCAAAATCTGCATCGTAATTAGTGTACGCAACGGATGAATCTCGGCGACCAAGTGGGACCCGGATTTTCGGCCCTTGAGAAACCGCCACAGCTTCTCGAGCTGCCAGCACTAAAATATCTGCACACGAAACTTGGTTCGGACAAATTTTATCCACCATCGATTTTATTTGCCCTATCAACTCCCTTTTCTTGATTCCGAAATTACTAAATGACCCCATCTCCGATTTGCTTCTCTCGTAAACATCCAGAAGGATTGAAGCATCACAACCCTATAAAAAATAAACATTTATCGAGCAAATTAGAGAATGACAACGACTTCTTATATTATATTTTACTTCGAATCGGCCAAACAAAAAAACACGGTTTATTCTTTGATTACCTTAACTTTACAATCATTAAACAAGAGCCTCAACAGTGCAGCAGGTGTTCGAGGGTCTTGTTTCGACATCGAAGATATTGCATCTTCGACGATTTTCTCGAGTTGTGGGCACGTTTTGTTATAAAATCCAAACGACAACCCCGCATAATCATCGTCTCCTTTCACTTGATAATTGAAACCACTTATCAAAAAAATTAAAACAACCGTCGAAATCGTTCTCGTATACATCCTCCTAATTAGTAAAATTAATCACTATTTGTTACGGCAGACTACGAAAAATTATGTAATTCTTGAACAACTTTATAGATGTATATATTCAAATATTACACTTGTATGTATTCATAATATGTATATATAATTATGTAAAATCTGCTTGAAATGTAAAGTGAACAAAATCAAAATCAGATTAAAATGAGATTTGGATGATATTGTTAAATGTTAACCATATCAAGTCTGCTTGGTTGACTGATTAATCGAGGTAGTTGACCAAAATCAGGACTGAAAGTCTGAAACATTCATATAGAATTAATAAAAGTAAATGTAACACGATAACATAAAATCACACTTGTTTCTATAATCTAAATATGTCACGTTTGGAATCATAAGGATGATTAGAGAAGAAAATCGGATTCTATTACGACTACTTATTTTGAATTTAATGATATTACTCATTTGTGCACATTTATTTTGAATCCAATCATCCTAGTTTTATAATGGTAATCAGTTAAGCGTATAATTTTTAAGTAAAAAAATAATGAATTTTGTTATGAAATGTCTACCGGAAAAAATAAATAAAAAATGTTACAAAAATATTCAATTTATTTTTTAATAAATGAATCGAATTTTAAAGGCTTAATCCCACTTTGCACCCTTAAAATTGAGTTTTTTGGCACTTTGCACCGTTGAAAACTAATAATAACGTAACACTTCACATCCTCAAAAGACAATAAATCATTCATATGCACCCTTAATTAAATAATAAAGGATAATTCATTTTTTTATTGGTTTTTTCTTCGGGGTGCAAAATGACAAATTGAATTGTTATTTCTGCAACCTCCACCTAATTTCGAGCGCACAGAGTGCGAAAAAATAAAAATCACACTAGATAATTGAAAAACAAATCTTACAAAATAAAATAACCTAAATTTTTATCACTAAATTATTCGATTGATAGATCTTTTATTTTAATTGGTGGAAATATTTGGAAGAAAATATGATTTTTAGATAACTTGATAACGAAATAGCTGAAGGATTTATAAAATATTTTTTTGTGATAAAAAATTATAATTTTTAAATGCCAGGAGAGTATTTATTAGCTTTAAAAACTCACGTGGGGTGCATTATGCATGATATACTGTGTTTCGAGGGTGCAAAGTGCTATTAATTTGTTTTGAGGGTGCAAATGTTAAAATGGTATATTTTGAGGGTGCAAAGTGGAATTAAACCAATTTTAAACATACATGTGAGAGTTGTATACTCTAAAAGATAAAACCCCCAACTCCAATTATTTTGGTGGGCTGTTTGGTTTTTAAAAATAATATAAGTGAGATTGTGTGACGTCCTACATTTATTTATATTTAATTTAACCATAATGCTTTATATTGTCAAAATTTATTATATAAACATTAGTCATAGTGGATTATGTATACAACCATGAATATACTACAATTTCTATTTTGCTCTACTTTATTTTTTATTGCTACACGTCATCAAAGTCAAAATATTGTTTATAAAAATAATATAAATTACAAAAAATAAACAATATTGTTTATAAACCAAGACTGTATATGTTGAAAAAAATAAAAAAAAAATAAAAAAAATCCAAGACTGTATTGAATTTACGTAAGCCCATCTTAAAAAAATATAGATCAATTAAAAAAATATTTGAAGGCCCAATGGGCTTTACAGAAACCCGACAGCACACCGAAAAAATAACGGGTGAATAGCGATTTGCACCCTAAAATAACGTAGATTGCCGTTTTCCACCCTTAAATTTTGAAATTTGCAAATTGGACCCTTAAAATGCACCCTACATCCATATCTTGTGATATTTTAAGCAAAAGAATAATTAATCACGATATTTATACTCCCTCTATTTTCTAAATTTTGTTTAAACTATATTAAATTTAAAAAATCATAATAAACATTCCTTTTAATAGAAAAATTCAGAATTACCTTCATAAATACTAACAAAAAGGTATCAAATCATAATATTCATTAATGATAAAAGCCAAACTTGTATTAAAAGAGATAATTAAATCTTTAAACTCTAAATACAAGTACTCCGGTCCAAATAAGCATGAACATTGAGCAATCATTTGAACTAACGAACACATCAAATTAAAGTTGGAAGCAACTGATTAATTACACTAAGCAAAAATTCTAATTAATTAACTTATAACCATAATGTTTTATTTTCTCTCTCTAAAAAACCTACAAAAAATAACAAAAGCAAGCAAGCTTATTGCACTAGTGAAGGCCAAGAACCAATAGTACTTGTCCAACCGAGCTTTACTCATATCGTCCGAAAACCAATTGTCGTGCGTTTCTTTAGAAGTCGTCAAACACTCGATCACGGAAATAAGAAGCGCACTCAAGAAACTCCCAACTCCAAAGATACTCGTATAAAGCGCTATTCCCATTGTCCTCATTCGGACCGGCACTTCAGAGTAAAAATACTCCTGCATTCCCACGACGGTAAATATGTCCGAAATACCCAACAATATATATTGAGGAAGCAACCAATATATGCTCAACAATTCTTGTCCGTTATTTTTACCAATCTCCATTCGTTTCTGCTCCGTGATCGCTGCGATTATCATTGCGATTACGGACAAAAACATCCCTATCCCCATCCTCTGCATAACGGAGATCCCCTTTTCGTTGCGCGTGAAAATACGCACCAACGGTACGAAGAACGTGTCGTACCAAGGCATTAACACTATTATCGAGACGGTGATCGAGCTTTGAAGGGCGGCTGGCGGAATTTCGAATTTGAAATTACCAATGTTTCGCTTCATTGCCATGCCTTGTTTGGTGAAAAAAGTCACCGGCAATTGGAAAATCACCGCAAACATTAGTAGCATTATCCAAACGGGCAATAGACGAAGAATTATCTTCGCATCTCTAAGAGGATTTACTCTCTCTTCTTCGTGTTGAATAACTTCGTCTTGATTGTTACATAGGGCTTTCTCCTGAAGTCTACACAATCAATATATTATATCAATATCAATTTATTTTTAGATCACAATACGGTTTATTGCATAAAAGAAACCCCATCTTATTTTTTGCTAATACGGACAACACGGGGAATTTTTTTTCCAATTCGATATAACACATGGGTACTGAATGCAATAAACTCATAAAAATAATTGAATCGAAACAATGCAATATCGAGAAAAAAAAGAAAAGGAAAGACTTACTCTAATTCAACCTTCGTGTACTCAATGCCATTATTCCGACCGTTGACCAATTTAGAAACGGTCGATTTGATTGACCGGACAATATCCTCGAAAAAATTGCCATCTTCGTTCCTTTTATGCTTGTGCTTATAAAACCGGTTTCCACACAAAAACATTAGAATCGACGCAATCATGGAAAACGTGGGAATAGCGAATCCGAGTCCCCAACCAAAAGTGTCTTGTATATACGACATGACCGAAACACCCATGAGGCTACCGCAACATATCCCAAAGTACCACCATTGGAAAAACAAGCTTTTCTTGTCTTTTTTCGGTTCTTCCGTATTATTATTATTATTAGTAGTAGTAGTACGAGGCAATTCTTCTTCGTTTTCGAGCTGGTCGGCACCAAAGGCTTGTAAGGAGGGGTTATAGCCCCCTTGTCCGAGTGAAATCATATATAACGACCACGATAGAGACAAAATCGAATGTTTTTTGGCCGTCGGATTCCATGGCCATTTCACCGCCGTCGATGTCAATGCTAACAGCCCCTAATTAATTGATCCACAACAATTTTAATTGAAACCATGAATCAATTAAATAGTTATGATTAAATTAGTACATAGTAAAATGTAAAAAAAATAATATGTCAACATCATAATATTACATTCATATATACAAGGTACATATAAGTGGGATAGTGACATGGGATCCATTTCCCATGATAATATTGTTCTGCATGTAGATTTCCACTCAAAACATGTTTTTTTCTTGAATTTAAATGAAAACTAGAGAGAGAAAAGAAAATAAAAGAAAGATAATAAATGCGAAATGAAAATAGCGTGACTAGTTGTTAAAGTAACGAACCGCAGCGTAGAGCACAGAAGAGGCGAGAATAGTGGTGTAACGGTCCCAGTAAGAGTCGGCTAACGTCGCTACTATCAACGGCAACATCGACGTGAATCCAACCCAGGTATTCACGAATTTCGCCGCCGACGAATTGCTCATGTACATAACGTCCGTTAAATACGTCACCAAATTTGACGCCACCCCTTTGAATGCAAATCTCTCCATCCCAGCTATAACTGTTAGCCAATAAAACCAAAAAAAAAAATCATGATTTTTTTTTTTTACAGTACAAAATCACGGAAGAAATTCAAAATAGAAATTAAATATTCTCGTAATTACCTGTTAGAAGAAAACATGGTTTATTGAGTCCCATCGATTGACAGAAAATTAAAATTACAATAAAAAATAAAAATAAAAAACAAGGGTTCGATCGATGTGGCCAAAATTGAATGACGAATTAAAAGAAGAATATATTCCTAATTCATAGTTAGGTTTTTATAGCGATGTGGGATCATATAAATTAAATTTCCGGAAGACAAAAAAAAAAAAAAAAACACAAGAAATTAAAAAGAAAACAATGGCAACACACTTCCTTTTGTCCACCACTGCAATTTAATTTCCGTTTTAATCCCAACAATATATATATAATTTTTTTTTGCTTTTTTGGAGAATTAATGGAACACTCGACACACACTAAATAAATAAATCCCTTTCATTTTTTTTAATTAATTAAAAAAAAAATCAAGATTTAAAAAAAGACACTTCTATTGGGCTTATAAGCTGACAGCTGCAAGGTGGCCAAGATATAGACACTGTTTTACATGCAAGAAAATAATATATGAATTTTCTTATTTTTTTCATATATATATTTATTTAATTTTCTATCGTTACACTAAAATAAAAATCGGATCGGCACACTTATATAAGTTGATGAGGATGCACAGACACCGTCATAATGTTGACATGCGTCACTATGACACGTCATAAATATTATTATTTTTTTATTTTTTAATTACGTAATATTAGCTTGCTCACTATATATATATGGAATGAAATTAACCAATTGTTGATGAGTTTTTCTTGTACGTTTGGTAACTATTGGTAATAAAAGGAGTATCATATATAATTAGGGATTTGGTGCAATCAAATTCAATTTTAAAGGGTTTTCTTTTCCATATATAATTTATGTATTTATTATTCAACATAGATCAGCTATGATTGGTAAATCATGATTTAAAAAAAGAAAATAACTAAATAACTCTATACATATATATATATATATATATATATATATATATATATATATATATATATATATATATATATATATATATATATATATATATATATATGCAGTAGATTTTATTGCATAAATAATGTGCCGAGTGTATATTCCATTCAAAATTGATTGCCGAGTGGGATCGGAGTGAGTGATGCTTGTGGCTACTCATGCTGATCGCGTGGCTAAGTATGCATTACTCGTAAAATGCATGTGTTCCTTAATTACACCAACTAATTTATAATGCCAACTCACTAATTACGTCATCGGGCATCGTGTGCGTCCGTCGTAAATTTGTTTCTAAGACAAGTGAAAGCAAACGCTGATTTTGCAAGCATTTAGAACTGGATTATAAGCTATGAGAAAAGCTTAGAAGCTGTTTCTAAAAGTGTTTTGCAGACAACCACCTAAGTATTCATTATTCGCAAAACACGTCGATTAACGTATAATGCCAACTCACTAATTAGTTTTTGCAGACAACCACCTAAGTGTGCATTACTCGCAAAACACGTCAACTAACTTATGATGCCAACTCACTAATTACGTTATCAATATCATTTTCGTGCGTGTGCAAGTACATCGATATATCGTAAAATTCTTGCGTTGATCGAGCAATTGGTCATACGATGTATTGACTATTTCTATTCACCAACTAATTTATAATGCCAACTCACTAATTACGTCATTGGTATCGCGTACATCCGTCGTAAATTTGTTTTAAGAGTAGTTAAAGTAAACACTGATTCTGCAAGCATCTAAAACCGAATTATGAGCTATGAGAAAAACTTAGAAGTTGTGTCTAAAAGTTTTTGCAGAAACCACCTAAGTATGCTGTTAATGAATGGTTAATACATCTGGTTTTATACACACCTGATATTCACTATGTAATGTCACGTGAGAAGCACGTGAGAGTTTAAGTTGCTTTTGCTTACTCATCTATCCTAGTCAGCAGTGTAGTTCTTTACACTTGAGCTGATTTGATTGGTGGATGAAATGGACGGCTCTGGTGAGTTACTTGGAGAGTAAGTTCTATATATATATAGAGCAGAGGCAGCAGAAGTAAGGAGTGATGCAATACAGGGGATACACATTGTGAGAGAGAGAGAAACACTTGTGGGAGGGGTTTTAGGGTTTCTGGCAGATCTCATGCTTGTTCATAGCTGAGATTATCATCTCTTGATTTGTATCTGTATTGATCGTGTTATATAGTGAATTGGAGCTTGTATTGCTCCCGGGGATGTAGATCTCACATTGAGATTGAACCTCGTAAATTCTCTTGTTCTTCTTTACTGTGTTGAAAGCTGCATGAGTGTGTGCTTGATGTGTGTGTGTTTAATTCTAAACAACTGAATCAAAGCTTCATAAAATCATAACAAGTGGTGCGGTGAACGTGGATCGAAGTGAAGCTGGTTAAATCCAATCAACACAAAACCAGATCAGCAGCTGAAAATTGGAAGAGGTACACTCCTGACTTAGATCTACTAGAGATGAGTAATTCTAAGTTTGAATTTGAAAAATTCAATGGTGATAATGATTTTACTCTCTGGAGAATTAAGATGAAAGCATTATTGGTTCATCAAGGACTTTCTGCTGCCCTAGATGCAAAATTATTGTCTGATTTAGATGATAAGAAGTCAGTGCCAGAGATACAGTCTAAAGCACATAGTGCACTGATTTTAAGTCTAGGTGATGAAGTACTTCGTGAAGTCTCTGAAGAAACAACTGCTCTAGCTATATGGGAAAAACTTGAGTCTATATACATGAAGAAATCACTAGCTAACAGATTGTATCTGAAGAAGAAACTCTATACTCTTCAAATGGAGTCAGGGCAGGAAGTCAGAAAACACCTAGATGAGTATAATAGGATTATCCTAAACCTGCATGCTGTTGGAGTCAAAATTGAAGAGGAGGATCAGGCTATTATCCTATTAAGCTCACTTCCAAAGGATTATGAGCACATTGTAGATACTATGCTTTATGGAAAAGATACCCTTACAATGACAGAGGTAAAATCTGTGCTAAATTCAAAAGAGCTTCAGAAGAAAAATGAATCAAGCTCTAATGGAAGTGGTGAAGGACTTAATGTAAGAGGAAGGCCTGACAAGAAGGAGTTTAAGAAGAATAGAGGAAAGTCCAGATCTAAGTCAAGACCACATGGAAAGGACACCAGAAGATGTCATAAGTGCAAGAAGGAAGGGCATATTAGAAGATTCTGCCCTGAGAGAACTCAGAAGTATAAGAGTGATTCAAACCAAGGTGATAAAGGAGATGCATCCATTGTATCAGATGGATATGACTCTGCTGAGGTGTTGTTTGCATCATACTCTGATTCACCTGAGGCACTGGTAGCATCACACCTCAATTCTGCTGGAGAGTGGGTGTTGGACTCTGGATGTTCATTCCATATGACCCCTAACAGGGAGTGGTTTCAAGAACTCAAGGAATCTGAAAAATGTATGGTGCTTTTGGGAGATGATAAAGCATGCAAAATTCTTGGGATTGGGGCTGTTAATCTGAAACTAGCCTCTGGACAGGAGAAACAAGTAAATGGAATGAGATATGTTCCTGCTCTTAAGAGGAATCTCATCTCAATTGGTATGCTTGATCAAGCAGGATATGAGATGAGAGCAAAAAATGGTATCATGAGGATATTGAAGGGTGCTCTAGTGGTCATGAAGGGCTTGCTGAGAAATGGTATTTACATATTAGATGGAACCACAGCTGTTGAAACAGCAAATGTAGTTGTACAAGACAAAACCTCACTATGGCACAGAAGGCTGGCACACATGAGTGAAAGAGGACTCCAAGAACTGGTGAAACAGAAACTTCTTGAAGCTAATGACATTGAAGAACTAAAGTTCTGTGAGAACTGTGTTCTTGGAAAAGCCAAGAGAGTAAAATTTGGGAAATCTCAACACTCAACTCATGACAATCTGAGCTATATACACTCAGATATGTGGGGTCCTGCAAGAACTGAGACCATGGGAGGTGGCAGATACTTCTTGACTTTAATTGATGATAGGTCAAGGAAGCTGTGGGTTCACATCTTAAAGACAAAGGATGAAGCATTTCCAGTGTTTAAGACTTGGAAACAAAAGGTGGAGACTCAGTCAGGGATGAAGATAAAACACTTAAGGACTGATAATGGACTTGAGTTTGTGTCATCAGTATTTAACAGATTCTGTGATGATAATGGAATCACAAGGCACAGAACTGTTAGAGGAACTCCTCAACAGAATGGTTTAGCTGAGAGAATGAATAGAACCATTCTTGAGAAGGTGAGGTGTATGCTTCTTAGTTCTGGTTGCTCTAAGAAGTTCTGGGGTGAGGCTGTCAAAACTGCATGTCACATCATTAACAGAAGTCCATCATCAGCTCTGAACTTCAAGACACCTCAAGAAATATGGACTGGAAAACCACCTTCATATGACCATTTAAAGGTGTTTGGTTGTGCTGCATATGCACACTTGAGACAAGACAAACTTGAAGCTAGAGCACTGAAGTGCATTTTCTTGGGATATCCTGAAGGAGTAAAAGGCTACAAACTGTGGTGTATTGAAGCTGGTAAACAAAAGTGCATAGTGAGCAGGGATGTCACATTCAATGAAGAAATGATGCCACTAAAAACTATGGAGTTGTCTTCTGGTGAAACCAGTCAGAATAAGACACAGTTTGAGGTGGAGCTTCAAGATGATGTGATAGACTCTGTTGAAGATGATTTTGTAAATACTACAAAAACAGAAGAAGCTTCTGGAGAGATTTCTGAGGAGAGACAAGCAGAAGAATCCTCAAATCTGCAAGATTATCAACTAGCCAGAGATAGAACCAGAAGAGAAATGAGAGCTCCAAATAGACTTGGATATGCTGATATTATTGCCTATGCTCTGACTGTTGTAAATGAAAACTGTGGAAAAGAACCAGCATCTTTCAAGGAAGCTATTGCATGTGAACAAAGGGACATGTGGATTACAGCTATGGAAGATGAGATGCAATCTTTAAAGAAGAACTCTACCTGGAGTATTGTTTGTAAACCAAAAGATCAAAAACTAGTTGGTTGCAAATGGATTTACAAGTTAAAGACTGGTATACCAGGAGTTGAAAAACCAAGATTTAAAGCAAGACTTGTTGCAAAAGGCTTTACTCAGAGAGAGGGGATAGATTTTAATGAAATTTTTTCACCTGTTGTCAAACAGACTTCTATAAGGATTGCATTCTCACTAGTTGCTCAATTTGATCTTGAGCTTGAGCAAATGGATGTGACCACAGCTTTTCTGCATGGAGAATTGGAAGAGACTATATACATGAGGCAGCCAGAAGGTTTCCACATTGGAGGTGAAGACATGGTGTGCTTATTAAACAAGTCACTGTATGGTCTGAAACAGTCACCAAGACAATGGTATAAGAGGTTTGATATGTTTATGCACTCCATTAAGTTTGAGAAAAGCAGTTATGATTACTGTGTGTATCAAAATGGGAAGAGGGGTGAAGATCAGATCCTGTTGCTTCTTTATGTAGATGATATGCTGATCATAGGTAAGAAGCACAGTGAAATTACCAGTCTAAAAGCCTAGCTGAAAGGAGAATTTGAAATGAAGGATATGGGAAAGGCTAGTAGAATTCTTGGTATTGATATTCTGAGGAATAGAAAGTTGAATCAGATATTTTTATCTCAGAAAGATTACTTGGAGAAGGTTTTGACCAAGTATGGAATGGCTGAAGCAAAACCTGTATTAACACCTTTAGCTCCCCATTACAAGCTGAGCATGAATCAAAGGCCAAACACTACTGAAGAAAAGGAATACATGAAGGAGATTCCATATGCAAATATTGTTGGCAGTATCATGTACTGTATGGTATCTACTAGGCCTGATTTGGCTTATGCTCTAAGCATCTTAAGCAGATTTATGGCTGAACCAGGGAAAGAACATTGGTTTGCCTTGAAAAGTCTACTGAAGTATCTAAAAGGATCTAAAGGAGTTGGTCTTCTGTATCAGAAGAGAGTAGATGCTACTCATGTGGTGAATGGATATGTTGACTCTGATTATGCAGGGTGTTTAGACACTAGGAAGTCTTTGTCAGGTTACATATATACTTCTTATGGAGGAGCTATAAGTTGGAAGTCATCACTTCAGAAAGTAGTTGCTCTTTCTACTACAGAAGCAAAATATATTGCTGCAACTGAGGCAGTAAAAGAAGGATTATGGTTGAGAGGTTTTTTTGAAGAATTGTCTGGAAAGGTAAAAGAGATCACATTGCATTGTGATAGTCAGAGTGCCTTGTTCCTCATGAGAAATCCCATGTTTCATGAGAGAACTAAGCATATAGAGATCAAGCTGCACTTCATCAGACAAGTGATAGAGGCTGGGAAGGTTAAAGCTGTGAAAGTAGCTTCTGAAGAAAATCCAGCTGATTCATTAACTAAACCTCTACCATTTAATAAGTTCCAACATTGTTTGGAACTGGTACAAGTTCAGGCTTGGCAGAATTAAGGAATTACAGAAGTGATCTTCTGGCTGCATGTTCTGTGGGGGGGGACATGGAGGAGCAGTACTAGTGGTGTGATGATGTTTTAACCAAGGTGGAGAATTGTTAATGAATGGTTAATACATCTGGTTTTATACACACCTGATATTCACTATGTAATGTCACGTGAGAAGCACGTGAGAGTTTAAGTTGCTTTTGCTTACTCATCTATCCTAGTCAGCAGTGTAGTTCTTTACACTTGAGCTGATTTGATTGGTGGATGAAATGGACGGCTCTGGTGAGTTACTTGGAGAGTAAGTTCTATATATATATAGAGCAGAGGCAGCAGAAGTAAGGAGTGATGCAATACAGGGGATACACATTGTGAGAGAGAGAGAAACACTTGTGAGAGGGGTTTTAGGGTTTCTGGCAGATCTCATGCTTGTTCATAGCTGAGATTATCATCTCTTGATTTGTATCTGTATTGATCGTGTTATATAGTGAATTGGAGCTTGTATTGCTCCCGGGGATGTAGATCTCACATTGAGATTGAACCTCGTAAATTCTCTTGTTCTTCTTTACTGTGTTGAAAGCTGCATGAGTGTGTGCTTGATGTGTGTGTGTTTAATTCTAAACAACTGAATCAAAGCTTCATAAAATCATAACATATGCATTAATTACTCGCAAAACACATCAACTAAATAATTATAATGCCAACTCACGAATTACATCATCAATATCATGTTCGTGTGTGTACATCAATATATCGGAAAAATTCTTGCATTAATCGAGCAATTGGTCGTACGATGTATTGACTATTTCTATTCATGAACTACACCTCAATTCTGGTTACATGGTACGATATGACATATCAAAGTCACATTATTACTTTCATATCATAAAATTGGAATTTCATATATATTGTTCCAAAAAAATTAGAAGAATTTTTTCTTCACAGAGATCGGATTTTTCAGAGTTCATAATGAAAAATATGTTCCAAAATCAGAAATTTACGGATCAAAATCAACGAAGTTCAGAAATTCGATTCCAATTTCCACTCCCTAAAATCAATCATATAACAATTAATTGACCGATGACTTATTTTTTCTTCTTTGGGTAAAGATATATAAAGATGAAAACACCGCGCACTTGCCATCAAAAAGAGGAAAAAAGCAAAGAGAGAGAGACCTCGAGACAAGGCCAACATAATGTTAAACAAATCGAAATTAGACCAATCTTAAAACGAAATACACGTTACAAAAATTTTCATTTCCTAAAAGAATCACTCGATCTTCCAATGGATATATACATAGTGTCGTCATATAAATAAAAAAATATATGCAAAATAGCGACAACTTAAAATAGCCAAAGCGATCAATCGAAGCGAACTTCTGCGTTCGTTCTTTGTATGTAAGCCATCTTAGCATATACATTTGCTTTCCACGTCAAATTAAGTTGCGATTAATCGAATGTGTTTATAACTATTTATTTGTGGTGGTTTGTGACATGGAAATCACTAATTCCATTAGTACCCTAGCTTGTGTTTTTTGACCCGGCTCCATTAATTATTGATATGATCAACTGGTTCATATTCATATATAGTTAATGCATGCATCGCTGTTAGATAAAGAAAATGTGTAAATGAATTAATAATTTGATTAGTCATGTTTCCTATATGATCATGGATATTATTGTTGGATGAATAGGATTAATATTAATATGCTTGTGCCTTTTTCTGGATTGGATGTACAATTATTGGTCTGTTTTTTTCTTTTACCATATATGGACTATAGTACAACCATAATCTCTATAATAGTGAGATACAAAATTAAACATGTTTGAAAAAACCTGCATATGTATCCAATCCGATGCACACATGCAGTGCTGGAACGCTGGAATTAGTATCGGTAATTACAATCACCCCCTGAAATATTGATAGATATTATAACGGAATAATGCATCAGATAAGTTATTCCGTTATGATTCTAATAACAGACTATTAGTTTCAGACAGTGGCGGCCACAACATAGAGCTAGAGGCTGACATGACTCTCGTAACATTTATTAAATCATTATTATTTTATATAAGATTTATAAAATTTTCGTCTACGGTAGCACTAACGGCCCCCGCGGGGAACAAATATAGTGCATATCGGTTCCCAGGACATGAAATTTTGGCTACAGTAATTGTTTTCAGGGGTGTGGCTGTAATTACCAATATAACAGGGACCTTAAAGTTATTTTAACATACCTCAGGGATGTATATGTAATTTACCCATAAAATAATGGTTTCAAAATAGTAGGGTCTGGCACAAAGTATATTTGTGATTGTAAATAGCAGCACCTTAACTTTTTCAAAATCTCGGCCCAGTAAGAGGTGGGCTACCCAAACCCGAATCGTGAGAACGTATTGAACTGAAGGACCCGATTGTTGGCCCATTTACTGTAAATGTTTTTGTTGATAAGTCCATTTACTGCAATTTATTGGATAAATCATTTCTGCAAATTCTAATTCCAATTTTATTTATTTATTTTTAATTAATTACTATATAAATAGCCTAATAATTTTGGAAAAGGGTAAATTCCACTTTTCCCTTGTACTTTGACTTAATATCAATTTACCCCCTCTTACTCCCGATTGTATCAATTTGCCCCTTTTACTTGAAAATAAATCTCAATGTGACCCTCACCGTTAGTTTTCAGACCTTCGACCTTAATACCGTTTGATCTAATTTTGAAAACTACAAAAAAATCACCCCTCACAATTTAAATAATTATTAAAAAAAAAAAAACTAAAAAATAAATTATGGCTGGCGTTGTGGACTATATTTTCTCGTTGTCTTGAAATTTTTATTATTTTATTTTATTTTATTTTAATAATTATTTAAACTGGAAGATGTGGCATTTTTATAATTTTAGAGCTTAGATCAAACGGTGTTAAGGTCAAGTATCTGACAACTGTCAACAAGGGTCACATTGAGACAATTTTCTAAGTACAGGGGTGCAAATCTATGCAATCGAGAGTAGCAGGGGTAAAGTGATACCGAGTCAAAGTACAAGGGTGAAAATGTAATTTACCCTGTGGAAAATGAGTTCTAAAGCGGAGACTTCAACCAATAAGGCTGAAGCCTGAATGAAAGTCTCAGTCTTCTAAATCGAACCTCTCTCCACTGAACACTCATTCCGGCGACTATGGAAGATCACCACCACCACCACCACCACCACCACCGCCCGAATCGCATAACCCTCCCGCCCCGCTCCGCCGTACCCACCGCCGCAACCCCAACTCCACGCACATACCCCCTCTTCCCGTACCCTTCCACCCCGACACCGACCCCATCCAAACACCGCTTTTCTCTATCCAAATCCTCCGCCTCAGCCGGCGGCGCGTCGTCCTACTCCTTCCTCCTGCTCCTCCTATTCTCCCTCCGTTCTCTCTACTCTCTCCTCCCCTTCCTACGCGCTTCCCCTCCCTCTTTCTCCATATTCCCTTTCTCCTTTCTCGTATCTCTCTTGTCATTTGTTCTCACCCTCTCCTTCTCTCTATTTGCGTCGATTTTCGGTAAAGTTTCTCCGTACGAAAAATCGCAGCGCCCAATTTTTTCTCTCACTTCAATCACCCAATCCCAGCACAAACTCCTCGCCGCTAAATCACTTCTCCTCGCCGTTATATTCTTGCTCAGATTTCAGGCCTTACGATACTGCGGCACCGCCGCGATGATTCTAGCCGAATTATCCGGAAACGTGGCCGCCCGTTATATGGGAGACGGTAAAAATCGGAACTTTATCAGTCGGAATTCAATTGGATCATCAAAGGTGCGTGGGTTTATTGCCCTATTTTCCGGGTTGATTTTATTGTCGGTTAGCTGGGATCGAATCGAATGCTTTCCTTTGTCACATGTGAATATTAAGAGCAGAGGCTTTTTAGCATTTCCTAGTGCAAACTGTTTGAGAATTTGGCCAATGGTGCTCCCTTTCTTGTCGGGTTTTTTGGGGTGTTACGAAAGGGCTCTGTCGAATTGGGGGGGAATTCGCGAGCTAGGGCAAAAAAGGGTTCGATTGATCACTTTATTTTTCACCACAGTTGTGCTTTTATTACCTGCTGTGATTAGTATGTTTGTGTTCGAAGCGGAAGGCGATAGTATATCGGTGTCGAGCCTCGGCTGGCCTTTGGCGAACACTGTCGTTTTTGGTGTTCTTTTGAGCGAAAATTACACCGACGACAAATTTGCTGCTTCGAAAGATATTCAGAGGGAGTATTTCGTGACGTTTGCGTGCACTCTTGTTTTGGAGTTGTTCTATTTCCCCGAGCTTTCGCTTTGGGGTTTGCTGATTTGTGGGTTTTTGATGTGGGTTTCGGTGAGGGAATTGAATCCTATTTACGTTAATTACCCCGAATTGGGTTTCGAATCTTCCGAACCGTTTAGCACAGCTGTGATGAAACCCATTCGGCATATTTTGAGCGAGAGGAAATCGCGCAAGATCGCCCTGTTTTTATTGATAAACACCGCTTACATGGTTGTCGAATTCGCGGCTGGTTTCATGAGTAACAGTCTTGGATTGATATCCGATGCCTGTCACATGTTGTTTGATTGTGCAGCTCTTGCTATCGGTTTGTACGCTTCGTATATTTCAAGATTGCCTGCGAATAGCCAGTTCAACTATGGCCGTGGCAGATTTGAGGTTCTCTCGGGTTATGTCAATGCTGTTTTTCTGGTTCTTGTCGGAGCGTTAATCACGCTCGAGTCGTTCGAGCGGATTTTAGACCCTCAAGAAATTTCCACCGCCAGTCTGCTATCGGTTTCGATCGGTGGGCTGGCTGTGAATATTGTAGGGCTTATCTTCTTTCATGAGGAACATCATCATGCCCATGGTGGATCTTCATCATGTTCCCATTCCCATTCCCATGACCATTCCAATTCCAATTCCAATTCCCATTCCCATTCCCATTCCCATGACCATTCCAATTCCAATTCCAATTCCCATTCCCATGAACATTCCCATTCCCATGACCATTCCAATTCCCATTCCCATGACCATGACCATTCCCACGGCCATGACCATTCCCATTCCCATGACCATGACCATGGCCATGACCATTCCCATGACCATGCCCATTGCAATTCTCATTCCCATGCCCATGACCATGACGATTCCCATGGCCATGATCATTCCCATGACCATGACCATGCGCACTCTCATGACCATGGCCATGGTCATGCTGACAAGGATAAGAAGAAGCATCAACATGTAGACCACAACATGCAAGGAATCTTCTTACATGTACTGGCAGACACTTTGGGAAGCGTCGGGGTAGTTATTTCAACCCTATTGATCGACTACAAGGGCTGGCTAATTGCGGACCCCGCCTGCTCGATATTTATTTCCGCACTGATTGTGTCGTCAGTGATTCCATTGCTCAGAAATTCGGGTGAAATCTTGCTGCAGAGGGTGCCGAGATCTTGTGAGCACGATCTCAAGGGAGCCGTGAGCGAGGTGATGAATGTGAAGGGCATTTTCGGTATTCAGAATCTGCGCGTGTGGAGCTTCACTAACTCGGATATTGTGGGGACCATCCATCTTCATGTATCGGCGGATACCGATAAGGCTTATGTCAGAAAACGGGTTTCCCACATTTTGCATGATGCTGGGATTAAGGATTTGGAAATGCAGATCGAATATGTCAACTAGCGGAATCTTTTTCTAACCTTCTCTAACAAGGCATTCAGAATACATTGTTATGGTGAGTTTGAATAGTTAGTTCACTTTCGTATTGTTCGCTCGTTACTTTTATTTCTGCAAACGAATTGGTGGTCTTTGCATATATGCGTAAGAGAATTATGTTAATTATATCTATAATCCCGATATGTTTGTGTACGATAATTTTAAAATCGATGAAATTTGAGAAGGTCGATATCCATTTTGAATGATTTTATATATATACACTTATTGAAGTTTCTTGTTTCAATGATTTCAGATCTTAGAGTTCGGGTTTTACGGGGAGTAAGGTTTTCTCATCCGATACATAGAAATAGTGTGTGAAGAAATCAATCATCGATCGACATATTTTACTTGTACAGACTGCTACAGATTATCGATATTTATGCAGAAGCTGAATTTGAATTCAGTTGAATAGTGAAATGTGTAACCTTTATAGAGATTTAACTTATGATACATGACTGAAAATGTACTTGTACTAACATATGAAACTAACATTAATTTTATAGTTTTCTTTCTTTATTTTTTTTATTTTTTGTATGCTTTTGTTACCATTATTATTATCATTATTATTATCACTAGGGCGGATTCGATAGGGTTGCCAAACATTTGACTTAATAATCAATTTTGTGCACTATCCTTTACGTTACCATTATTATTATCACTAGGGGCGGATTCGATAGGGTTGCCTAACATTTGACTTAATAATCAATTTTGTGTAATTTTGTGGTATTGAATTTTTTTTCCACCATTAGTTATTACAATGATTCAAAATGGATTAGTGATTTTATCACAACCGTAACAATTCAGTTCGAAGTATATTATGAATGATTTATTGTGATTTGGACTTCAAAATAAAATTAATTTTTTTAAGTGCAAGGTTATATTTAGGGGTGAAAATCGAACGGAATGGATCGGAAATGCCTTTGTTTGGAAAATTTTCAATTTATTTCGGAAGTTAAAAATAGGTTCCAATTTCCGTTCCAAAAAAATCGGAATTTCAAAATTCATTCCAATTTCGAAATACCTCAGAATCGGCGGAATTCGGAATTTCCGGGAATTGCATTAATTTTAAATTTTATGTTCCAAAATTGGAAATAATGGTAATTTTTAGAAATTTTCTAATATTTTCGTAATCTTCCGGCAAAAGGCAAGAATCCAAAACAAATGTAATTAAGATAAAATGTAAACTTTTGTAAAAACAACATAATCAATTTAACAAAGCAAACATAGTTCTTCCAAAACATGAATAGAAAAACAATTCAAAAATACAATATATATATCATAGATTATATTATAAAAATACAAATATATATATATATATATATATATATATATATATATATATATATATATATATTCATGTAGATATATATAGATTATATATATATATAGATTATATATATATATATATATATATATATATATATATATATATATATATTCGAAAATAAAATCGGATCGGAAATCGGAATTTCCAATAATTTTATATGTAATTCCAATTATATTCCAAAAACAATCGGAAAAATCGGAAATCGAAATGAAAATATGTGTTACAAATTCGGATATTTTCGGATCGGAATTGGCGTAATTCGGAAATTCCGTTCCAAATTTCCACCCCTAGTTATATTTCAAAAGATGCAAAATGAAGTTAAAACTTTTGATATGATTTTGAAGTGAGCAAATTAGACCATATTATTTTTCACTTATTATGATGGTTTTCATGAACATATTTATTTTAACATCAATTTTAGATTATGGGTTTTAGATAATTAAATACGGGAGGAGAGCATATATTAACACCCAAACATTTAATAATATTAATTTATGGGGTAAATTAGACACGGCCACGGGCCGGTTTTGGGCCCGGAACCGGCCCGAACCGGCCCGTTGACGGCCCAAACCGGCCCGTTGACCGTGTGAACCGGCCCGGAACCGTGAACCGGCCCGTCCTACCCGGGACGGGCCCGGTTCTTAGATTTCGTGAACCGTGAACCGCCGGGCCGGCCCGGCGGTTCACCCGGTTTAAAAAAAAAAAAAAAAAAAAAAAAAAATTCAAAAAAAAGTGAATAACAGCCGGTGAACCGGCCCGGTGAACCGGCCCGGGTGAACCGGCCGTTATTTACATTTTTTTGAATTTTTTTGAATTTTTTTCCCCCCCAAATTTTCCTATAAATACCCTCACACCCCAATTTTGCTTTTTTTTGAATTTTTTTTGCCCCCAAACCCCCCCAATTTTTCCTATAAATACCCTCACACCCCAATTTTTCCTATAATTTACTTTTTCATCAAATATTTCAAACTTGTGCTTCTAAATTGACTTTTCATTTATTTCCTTTTCCTTTATCTATTTAAAAGTATTTCTTTTAATTTACCTATTCATTAAATATTTCAAAAAAAAAAAAAAAAAAAACAAAAAAAACAAAAAATTCAAAATTTCCGGGCCGACCCGGAACCGGCCCGGATAGGCCCGTGAACCGGCCCGAACCGGCGGGCCGACCCGGCCCGGTGAACCGTGCACGCCACGGGCCGGTTCCGGTTCCAGAAAATGTGAACCGTGAACCGGTCCGAACCGGCCCGTGGCCGTGTCTAGGGTAAATTATGCTTTCTCCGTCTCTTTACTTAATTCGCTATCACTTTATCCCCTTCTACTCGCGATTGCATCAATTTGCCCCATGCACTTGAAAAACTTTGTTGTTAGTTGTCTGACATTTGGCCTTAATACCGTTCGTTTAAACTCTGGAACAACAACGCGACTATTCCCAATTTAAATAATTAATTAAAAAGGAAAAAAAGAATAAAAAAATAAAAATAAATAAAAAATAAAAAATAATAATAAAAAATTCAAGACAACAAAAAAGAATAGTCTACAACGGCATTCATAATTTTTCTTAGAATTTTATTTTTAATTTTTTTAATAATTATTTAAATTGGGAGGGGTGGTTTTTTGTAATTTTCAAACTTAGATCAAACGGTGTTAAGGTTAAAGGTCTGAAAAATAATAACGAGGGCCACATTGAAATATTTTTTCAACAGGGCCAAATCGATGCAATCAAGAGTAGAATGGGGTAAAGTGATATCGAGCCAAAGTAATGGGGAGAAAATGGAATTTACCCTAATTTAAACATATTATATTAGAGAACAAGTAAAGCGGCGCCGTTTAACGACGACGGCCCTTTCACGACGACATAACTTAATGTAAACATGTAAATCCCAAAATTATTGCATTTAGGGTTTAAGAGAGGATTTTACTTTTTAACCGTTAACTGACAAAAATGGTGAACACGGAGGAGAAGGTGGTCGCCGTGATCCTGGTCGGCGGGCCGACCAAAGGTTCGTAGTTACTTAATTTCTTTCTAACAGAGCAATTATTCCTTAATTCGCTCAATTTTTTTTTTTAATTGTAATCCACATTTTTCTGTTCAGGCACTCGATTTAGGCCGCTTTCGTTTAATACACCAGAGCCTTTATTTCCTCTCGCCGGACAATCCATGGTTTATCACCCGATCTCCTCTTGCAAAAAGGTTCGATTTTTAACTTTTCTTTTTTGTTTATTTAATTTCATTTGTTTCTCATTATTATAATTCATTTGATCGGTTTAAGAATTTGAAAAAAAAAATTGTACTAGAGGTCGAATTCTTACACACACGTTGCTCTGTTTTATGACATCCTTTTGGGTATTCATATTACAAGGCATTTATTTCATTCTGTTGGTAGATTCGGATATTGTTTTAGCATTGATAGTTGGTGATTTGCTGCAGATACCGAACCTGGTTCAAATATTTCTGATCGGGTTCTATGAGGAGCGGGAGTTTGCCTTATACGTCTCTTCAATATCTAACGAGCTCAAAATTCCCGTCAGGTCATTTGCAGTTTTTTATTTTTTTTGTTTCATTTAGTTTTTCGTGATCTACATTTGTTGAATTGTGTAATACATAGGGTTTGTGCTTTTTGGCTGTCGTTTTATATAGCGGAATTTTTCATATTTCAGATATTTGAAAGAAGATAAGCCACATGGTTCGGCAGGTGGTCTTTATTACTTCAGAGATCAAATCATGGAGGACTCCCCTGTACGTCTTACTCGTTTCAAACTAATTCTTACGACATTTTTTACCAAAAAGTAATCATATATAAGTTTATTAAACGTGTACACTTTTGGTCCCATGCAGTCACATATTTTTCTGTTGAATTTTGATGTCTGCTGCAGCTTTCCACTCTCTAACATGCTAGGTAAGTCATCGAATTCTTCTTCATCGAGACTGATTTTGTTCTTACATACTTTTTAAGATTTCAGCTGAGAGGCTCTAGTTACCTTCCGTGATTTCTATTTTTTTCATAACCCCTTTCGGAAAATTATATAAATGCTCTTTGTGTTGTTATTCAGAGGCCCATAAAACGTACGGCGGGATAGGCACATTGCTTGTTATTAAAGTATGTTTCCGTTTCCTCTTCTTTTAAACTAGCATATTGCATCATATAACATTACTTTTCCAAGCCAAATACCTCAGTAAATATGTTTATGCAGGTTTCTGCTGAATCAGCCAACCAGTTTGGTGAATTGGTCGCTGATCCAGTCACCAAAGAACTGTTGCATTACACTGAGAAACCCGAGACTTTTGTACGTATAACAAGTAAACAAACACGTGTATCTTTGTTTTACAAGCTGAGTGGTTCTTTATTTCTTCGACTCATTATTACGTTTGTCGTTATCACAATTTCAGGTGAGTGATCTAATTAACTGCGGCGTTTACATCTTTACACCAAAAATCTTTAGCATCATCCAGGAGGTATTTTTGCTCAGGGAAGACAGAGGTTAGTGATGCTGGATATTAATATATCAACGAATGCTGCATATTCTAGTTTTAAGCATTTATAATATTTCCTGCATTAAGTTCTGTCTGACAGTTTGGTTTGATTCATCTGCTTATATTATTCTCGTGCTGATATTATACCATGATAAATAACCCTGCAAGAATAAACTTGTCCGGCTTGACTCAGTCCATATGATGATGATAATAAATAACATCGATAATCTCGATTTGCAAATATTGATATTTATATTCTGATTTTGTCAATCACAGCTGATATACGCCACATATCTAGCTATGAATCCCAGCAATTTGCAACAAGGTATATCGGCTGTCAGAATGTAGTGGTGCTGCTCATTGAAGTCTTGTGTACATTAGCGATGCAAAAAATAACCTTAAACGAGTGTGTTTTAAGGTTGGACTTCCAGCTTCATTTTTAATCACAGGGTGCATTGATCTTTCATTTAGGTCTCCTACAGATTTTGTTAGATTGGACCAAGACATTTTGTCACCTCTTGCCGGTAAGAAGAAATTGTATACATACGAGACAATGGATTTCTGGGAACAGATCAAGACCCCGGGGTATATTTATTGTTTTTATAAATTAAATGTATATCCTCTTCTTTCTCGTGTCTGGAAATCTGATCCGTCTTAACCGACTCAATTATAACTCTTCAGAATATCTATCAAGTGTTCTGCTTTATATCTCGCTCAATTCCGTATTACGTCTCCACATCTTCTGGCTAGTGGAGACGACAGTACTGCTACAGTTGTTGGAGACGTCTATATTCACCCATCAGCAAAAGTACATCCAACGTCAAAGGTAATTCAACTGAGCACGTGTCTAATGTTTTCTCTTGTCAAAATTTAGAATCTGTTTAGTGTTGGACGATTTTTTTACATGCTTTTACAATACAAATTCTCTGCAAAATTATTGTTGAAGTCTCACTTTCGGTTGATCATTCAAATTATTGGTCATGCAAATATATTTTTTTGGGGTCATTTTGTATCAAAAAAATTAAATTTGGGGCCCGTTCACATATATTAATATTTTTTTTAATCTTGATGTACGAATAGATTGGACCGAACGTCTCGATATCAGCAAATGTCCGTATAGCTCCTGGTGCGAGACTTATGAATTGCATCGTGTTAGACGATGTGGAAATCAAGGTACGTTGGCCCAAGAAGAAAAGTTAATAATATCATTCTAATAAATTTAGTGTTAAATATTTTCTCTTGTACAGGAAAATGCTGTTGTTATACATGCCATTGTTGGATGGAAGTCATCTATCGGGAGATGGTCTCGAGTCCAGGTAGAGTTGTAGAAATTATTTAGGTCAAGTATTTGAAACCCGTGTCTAAATCAAAATATGTGTCCTTCCGTTATGTGTCTAAAATCTTTTGCTTTGCGGATTTAGGGTGACGGAGACTATAACGCAAAGCTTGGGATTACTATCTTAGGTATGCTCGATTCCCGACATCCTAAATAAATTGTTTAATAAAGTTTATTTATACTGACACTGATGTTGAATTGTCGTCATGTATGATTCAGGTGAATCGGTGATTGTGGAAGATGAGGTTGTTGTTACTAACAGCATAGTTCTTCCAAATAAGATGCTCAATTTAAGCGTACAGGACGAAATCATCCTGTGAAGTTGATCAGCGATTCCAGAAGAAAGTTTGGTTTATACGGAAATACCTTTTTTTATAACATATTTTACAAGAAAATTAGCAAGATTTTATGCTACCAGCATATGTTGTTTTTAAACCATCCATTTGCGTGAAATTTCGAAAATTGTGACATCACGATACCCGGCATGAAATTCCATTAGGGAGATTACTGTTTTTCGGGGTTTCGGGGGCATAGGTCCCAAATTTGTTTTATAGTATTTCATTGAAGGAAGGAGCAAAATAAGTAATATTTTATAAATTTTATTTAAAATGGTATAATTTTAATAATAATTTTTTTTATATTGTAATGATAAATATGAAAAAGTAAATAAATTTACACGAAATTTATCTAAAAATAATTTTATTTTTTTTTATATTGTAATGTACAATATTGATTAAATTAGGATTTTGAGATGAACTTGAGTAAATTAAATACGAAGGGGTATTTTGGTCTTTAAAAGTTATTATTGGATGTCAGAAAATACAAAATATTTGCGTTCTACAAAATTTCTACAAGCAAGTTAGAAGCAGAAAATATATCCCACACACTAATGGTAAAATAAGCTATTTCTACAAAATTTTCTGGAGCTTGTGCATTAAAATCTTCAACTTAATTAGAACTTTACACATGCCAGCATATATTTAAAAAAAAAAAAGAAAAAAAAAAAAAAAGATCATCTCTCTCAGAGTTATTCATGAGGCTGTAATTGCAATTTGTAAGCCTGTATTTCCATGGGAGATATAATGATATGCCCCTCCAAAGCACCAGCACCAAACTGCTCACTATATCCGAGTATATCTGTATCTTCATGTAAAAGATTTATCGACGTAGCTTTTGCGCTCAAAACAGCAAGCCCTTTGAACATGTCGAAAAGATTGACCGGCTCATCAGCCATAGTCAAACACTGCGACCTCCCTTTTCTACAATACGACGAATCAAAATGCCTCCTCTGTAAAATGAGTGCGAATTTCGGCTCTCCATTCGGCTGCTGAGAGTACTTCAGAGGCCTAGGGACCTTGAAGCTCACAACATGCAAATCACATGGCAACGAAGCCGCCAGAGGGGCAAAAGATCTAGGTGGCGGCTGTACGGATATTGACTCGGGGGTTTTAGCAATGAACACGTGTAATGGATAGTTCAAGTGAGAACCAATCAGATGAGAGAGAAGGGATGGGCTGAGAGGGTGAGAATCTGAACCGGGATTTGCAGAAGATGACGAAATGTTCGATTCGACTATGATGTGGAAAACCACATTCATCGGACGGTTGTCCATCACCCCTTGCCCCAAGCCACGACCATCGTCTCTCACTAATCGACGGTCCAGCATGATTTCCAACCATCCGTTTTTTAGGCTCGCCACACCCAATGACTGCCTAGTGTGAACAGAGAAGCGGTCCCCGTTCGGGTCTTGCATGAATGCAAGGGAGGGCATTGGGTAATAATTCCCCTGTAATGGGATCTTGTCGTAAGTTTCTCTACGGCTCATTTGGAAGCCGTTCAGATCGGAGTAGAAGATTCTCTTGCTATTAATATCTGTCTTGTATCTAACTATCATTTCTTTGTCGTTGAAGTTGTGGCCAAGAAGCTCAACGTGGTACTCTTTCTCAATTACAAATTCTTGTATGGTTCTTTCACTGTTATATATACGGGTGCTATGGGAGATGGGAGATTTCTCCCATGATGTTTTTGGGTAAGAGTAAACTTCTTTCACCAAATTGCCCTCCGAAACCACCATTTCTCCACCAACTTGTGTTATAGGCACAGCATCACCGTTAGGTTTGAAGAGGTAGGCCCCACTTTCAGTGCTGGAATACATACTAATTTCCTCACCTACAATGTTCACATCTCCATCTTTACGGCTTATTTTCTGCAACAGGCCATGACCTACATTGAAGGTAAGTGTTTGATCTTGATTGCTGATTTCAACTGTGTCACTTTCTAGACTCGAGCAAGAATAATGGGTGGGGCACGAAAGCTGCTTCGAAGGACTGAAAAGTCTGAGAGTTGCTGGTTTGGCCTTCTCGCATCCGACGAATCCATTAGCAACGTAATAAGTCTGCAATCCCATAGCTGGAACAGAGGATTTCCAATAAAGACGATGCTTTCCAGTGAATATTTTGTTCTTATCATGTTTAAGTTCGGGAGATATCTGGCTCTTGACACACGTCCAGTTCGAGTCCAGTACAGTAACATCCGGCCTTTCAACAACCACCATCACCACCTCGTTTCTTGTTTGCTCCAACGGGTTGAAAATGACCACGGTCTGTAGAGTGCCTTCACGGGCACTAATTGCTCTATGCATGGGTTGAACATCGTATCTGGATCTTGTTTGTGCCGGTTCAAAATTCGCTGGATGATGATCGTTTTTTTCGTGGCGAATTCCGAGCAGAACTTCAATAGCCTTGGACATGAAAACTTGCAGGTCCAGTAAAGCCATATGCATACGTGTCCCATAGTCTTCAACCACGTGATCTTTAGCTGTACCCGTCACACCATCATGGTGCTGGAACAAAGCTAAGTTCCGTCTAGCAGAGGTCAACTTGTAAGAGAAGCTAATAGGGAACTTCTCACATTGTGCTTTCTGGCAGTACCCTAACAGAAAAGTCATCATCATTTCTGCACCACGAAGTGTTTGCTCCAATACACGGTCAACCGCTTTAAAGAAAGGCCTCGAGACATAGTAGCCGCTCCAATAATCTTGATTTCTATCGGCGTAAGTAAAGAAATCACCCGATAAAGAAGGGAAGCCTCCAATCTCACTGGAGCCAACTTCTCCGGTATGTGAATAATTTATTCTCTCAGCCTCGTCACGTAGGGTATGGAAATAGTCGTCCAAAGTACCGAACTTGGCTTCAGTGTTCAAGCTAGGATCAGAATTGATATAATCAAATAACAACTGATAATTCCTAAACTGAGCTTCTGCTTCATCGATGCTGATGTAGCGGAAATCATCACCAAGTGGAATAAGAAGCGTGTTTGTTCGATAAAGCGTTGACTTTTTCCGATACTGATCCAATAATTTAAGTGCCCTCTCTTTCACATTTTCCTGGTCAGTCTCTACAGGATGTTCTCCCCATGGGCAACGCTCGTACACAAATCCACGCATTCGAGCAAAGTCAAACTGGCAACAAATAGCAGGCTCGGGCCCACAAGTATGTGGAATATCGTAAGAGTAGAAGGGCATCATGTGAACAAAGATATCGGTTGACTCCTCAGTGTCCCAGCTCTGCCTCCATACATACTCCAATTTCTTGTGCAATGCCAATTCCTTCTTCAACTCATAATGTGTTCTCTGTATTAGCATGTTCTCAAAACCCATTCGACGGAGAAGATAGGCCATGGTGGATGAATAGCCAAATGGATCGATTGACCAAGAATTCTTGGGAATAACTCCAACGGTTTCATTCAACCACATGTTTCCTTCTGTAATCTGAGGCATACAATTTACAAATATTTACTAGAACCTAGTAGATAGGGCAAAGAGAAGAGACGTGTAAAAGATCGAACTTCTCTACCATAGCCAACAAAAATTTCAAGCACCTATGCATATAGACAGAGTTAGCATGTGATGGTATACTAGTAAACGAATATAAAAGCTGCCTCGACTAACATCATTACATGGACTGGCTCATTTATGAAGCGCCTGATAACAAGGTATATATGTGAAGCGCCAGAACTATATGACTGTTGCCAAAAGAAACTATACTATCATAACAAAAATACACCGGGACAATTAAAACGTCTCATGCATACACAAATCAATTCTTTCCATTATTAATGCGAATTTTGAAACCACAGACTTGACAGAGGAGTTTTGGAAAAGCATGTAAATTGTAACCTGAAAGTGAGATATGATCACCAAAAAACAAAAAAGGAGCACCAAATAGAGTTAACGTGTCTGTCTATTTATGTTTGAGATTAGTAGAGTACCATAAGTATGGTGGAAAAAAACATTGAAAGTTATAGTAGACTCCTATCAGATTTCACTAAAGAAAACTAGTGTCACATTCAGTTATTTGTGCTAGATGAAAACCTAGATATTTAACCTTACATAGAATGTAACATTAAAGCCAATTAATTGACTAGAAGAACAAACAGAGATATTGAATTACCTGTTCAATGATGGCAAAATAATGCGAATTAGCCTGTAGAAAGAGAAAACAAAATAATAAGTAAGATTGGACCAATCTACATGGGTGAATCAAAACATTAACCATTATACAGATGAGAGAAGACATTTTTTCTATACGCGTAACTTAAACAGTCTCTGAAACATTCATAAATGTATTCCATGGGAATAAGGGAGTGCTTGCAAGAGCTTAAGCTTTTAGAGAAGTACTTTATTCTAATAGAAGTGAAAATCAGGAGAGAATCAGTAGTTGGTAGTATTTGAAAAGCGGTGCTGAAATCAGAAGTTGAAGAAGAGTTTTAGGCCAATAAGTGGTGCTCGAAATGCAAGTGATTTTTTAGAGGGAATCGTGCAGATTAATGATAGGGTGTGTAACAATGAAAATTGAAATTCCGAAAATCCATAAACAGATATAGGCCAAACGTAATTACGTGACATTTAATATACAGACGTAATCGCGGATAGAGATCCGCGAATTATTCATATAAAAGCACAAAGATCTTTCTACACTTAACAGGAATTAACATTACATTACCTCATCGTTCATCACCCATCCACCTCCAACAATTTCCAGCTGTCCACTCTGCACTAAGTTGATGAACGATTCTTTTTTCACATCCGAAGCATCCCGCCACCATTTCTCTAAATAAGACATCTCTTCCCATATAAACTTCCGTCGATTATCCTATACATATATATAACTCCAACCAATTAAATCTAACTCCATCAAACTCAAACCCTCAAATTTCACAGTCACTTAAGTATTAACCGAGATCCTTCTAGATCAAAGGTAAAAACAGAGAGAACCTGAATTTAGGCATTTAGGCATAATTCAGTAAGAGAAAACAACAAAATTGTATACATCACTTGACCTAATCACAACATTTAGAAATCGATTCGAAAGAAGAAAAAAAATGTGCCTAGAGCTTAATCCGAGAAGAATTGTAACCTTGGAAAGAGTTTCAACAATGGTGTCAAGGATATGTCTGGACTGCCGATCATAATACTCGTCGACGGTGAGCTTCCATCCAGGATCATTATGTGAATGCGGCACCACAAACACCTTCAATTTCTCCTCATCCCACTCATTTCCTTTGTAATTCACGCGCCACCCCTGCTTCCACGGCCCGCCGTCCTCATCCTTGAACTGGATCTTATCATACAGCTCCTTAGTAGTAACATCCACGGCGGCTGCCAGAATAGTGTGGTTCGGAGACTTATGGACAAGAGGTTTTCGAGGCCGGGTGGAGCGAGCTCGTGACGTGGACGAACGGAACTGCAGAGGTTTCGGAACGGCGGCGAAGCGGAAGAGGATGAAGAGGAAGAATATGAAGGTGAAGCAGAGTCCGATTCTGAAGAAGTTGGAGATTAGGAAGTCGCGGAAGGCGGCGGTGGTGCGCTTCCGTGGCTTCCGAGGCTGTTTGGCTGCGGATTTGGTGGTGGGGAGGAGCGATTGTGCCCAGCCGCCGGCGCCACGGCGGGACGAAAATGCCATGGCGGTGGAGCTAGATCCGTTGATTTACTGTCAATGATGAGAGTAGGGGGTGAGAGTAGACTAATCAATTTTAAATCGCAATTAAAACTTATATAGCTAATCAAAATTGTTTGTAATTTCTAAAATTAAACATGATTTGATTTTAATCAATCAATCTATATTGTATAGTCTATAAATACAACTTGCAAAATCATCTGATTTAGGTAATTAAAATTTTATCTTTATTAATTATGGTAAAAAAAATATTAGATTAGGATGTATTATTTAAAAGGTAAATTTCAGTTTACCCGCTGTACTTTGACTGTATATCACTTTACCAGCTTGTACTCTCAATTGCATTGATTATTGGTTCGATATTATTTTACTCCCTTCTACTCTTAATTCATCGATTTGCCCCCTTGTACTTTGGCTAGACATCATTTTACCCCCCTTCTACTTTCAATTGCAACGATTTACCCCCTTGAAAAATTGTCTCAATGTGGCCCTCGCCTTTAGTTTTCAGACCATTGACCGTAACACCGTTTGATTTAAGTATGAAAATTACTAAAATATCACCCCTCCAGGTTAAATAATTATTAAAAAAAAAAAAAAACTTAAAAATAAAAAACAACAAAAAATAAAATAATAAAAAAATTAAGACAGCGAGAAAACACAGTCCACGACGTCAGTCATAAACTTTTTTTTATTAATAATTATTTAAACAGGGAGGGGTGGAATTTTTGTAATTTCTAAACTTAGATCAAACGGTGTTAAGGTCAAAGGTTCGAAAACTAACGGCGAGGGCCACATTGAGATATGTTTTCAAGTACATGGGGGCAAATCGATGCAATTGACAGTAGAAGGGGTTAAAAGTGATATTGAGCTAAAGTACAAGGGGGCAAATCGATGAATTGAGAGTAGAATGGGGTAAAGTGATATCGAACCAAAGTACAAGGGGGCAAATCAATGTAATTGGGATTACAATGGGGTAAAGTGATATCCAGCCAAAGTACAAGGGGTAAAGTGGAATTTACCCTATTTAAAAAATAAATAAATTGTATTATTTCCATTGTAACCAAACACAAAATCGGAATAGGGATACGGCTATCCAAGTAACCAAACACATCCTCATTAAATACGCAAAAGCATTATTACTGCTTGTATCTACAACTGCAGTTCCCTCCAGCAAATTCCATCGGCGTTTTCTCCTTTCTTCTCAAGCTCCCAATCCGATCTGAATCAATTGTTTCTCTCTGGTAAAACTCTTGTTTTTCAATTTGCGGTATTATCTTTTTTTCCTTTTTCGTAATTTTGTTTGATTTCACGTTTATTTTATTTTTTTTTATTTTTTCCGTTTCTAAAATTTTGAGATCTGGGATTGAAGGAAGTATTAGATCCGTTTCATTAATGTCTATGCGTGGTTTTTTCTCCCTTAATTCAAATCGTGCTGATGTAAATTCGTTTTTTTCTCGATCGGGATTTACATAATCTAATTAAATTGTCGAGGTATGCAGTGTTCATATTATTTTTTACAGATTAAAATAATTGATCTCGAGTGACGTGATAATCTTTTCGAACCTATTAATGTATACAATGAAGATTCCGGCTTTAGACGTTTTTTTTTTAGGATTGTGTGGAGTGAGATTAGGTTTCTGGGATGCTAATTTTGCCCCCAAATAATCAATACAAAGATCTAATTTGGCTTAAACAAAAAGTTTGTTTGTAAATTTTGGATCCTGCTTTGTGTTATTTCGAGTAATGCCCTTTCCTACTGGGAACAATCGTGTCTTTCAAGCCCTGTACAATGCTTAATTGTTTTATGTAGCATATCTTTTTTGTGGGTTAAATTGTGTTGCTGGATGGTGTTTATGTGAAATTTGGAATAACTTGGAGATTCCGTAGGATTGATGTGCGTTTGGATTAATGTTACAGGAGCTGAAAAATTCGAATACATAAAGAAACTGTAACCTACCACAAAAAAGATGCCTGCACAGAAGATAGAAACAGGCCACAGCAATGTCGTTCACGATGTAGCCATGGATTACTATGGAAAACGAGTGGCCACAGCTTCATCCGATGCCACCATTAAAATAATCGGAGTGGGGAACAACTCCACTTCTCAGCATCTCGCCACCTTGACCGGTCACCAAGGTCCAGTCTGGCAGGTGGCGTGGGCCCACCCCAAATTCGGTTCCATTCTCGCCTCGTGCTCGTACGATGGCAAAGTCATTATCTGGAAGGAAGGCAATCAGAAAGAATGGTCACAATTCCACGTTTTCAACGACCACAAATCTTCGGTCAACTCCATTGCTTGGGCGCCTCACGAGCTTGGATTCTGCTTGGCCTGTGGTTCGTCCGATGGGAATATCTCAGTCTACACCTCTCGATCGGACGGTGGCTGGGAGACCACCAAGATAGACCAAGCCCACCCTGTGGGGGTGACCTCGGTATCGTGGGCCCCGTCTATGGCTCCCGGTGCGTTAGTCGGGTCTGGAGCGTTCGAGCCCGTTCAGAAGCTGGCTTCTGGTGGCTGCGATAACACCGTTAAGGTGTGGAAGCTGTACAACGGTAGCTGGAAAATGGACTGCTTCCCTGCTCTTCAAATGCATTCTGATTGGGTGAGAGATGTTGCGTGGGCCCCGAATCTTGGACTTCCAAAGTCAACTATTGCCAGTGCTTCTCAGGATGGTACCGTGGTTGTGTGGACCGCAGTTAAGGAAGGTGACCAATGGGAGGGCAAGGTTTTGAAGGATTTCAAGAATCCTGTTTGGAGGGTTTCTTGGTCACTGACTGGGAATTTACTTGCTGTTGCTTCTGGTGACAATAGCGTCACTCTGTGGAAAGAATCGGTCGATGGGGAGTGGCAAGAGGTTACTGCGGTCGATCAATAGAGTTCGGGTTCTTGTTTTTTAGCTGTTGAATGAAAAACAGGGGAGGGGATTTATTTTATTTGTCTATTTATATACACATGTTTGGGCATTGTTTTAAGACCGTTTTTCTTTTCTTTTCTTTTTTGTTTTAGTTTTTCGTGTACTCTAGATTCATTGTAGTTGAATCCTTTTGTCTCTGTATTTGGATATGATTGTGGGCTTAAAAACTTAGGAGAAAGAAATTTCTGGTTTTCTTCTGCAGTGACGGTATGATTTTATTTTTTTCGTTTTTCCTTCTCCCTTCTATATGTTCTTGCCTTTATTACTGTGCATTCTAGAGCATATAATCAAGCCAAGTTACGTGATACTCGATTTGAGATTGCTCGTTAAACGCTTATTTAAGCTCAGTTGTCACCGTTAAGAACCAAGTTTTGACACATATTTTCGCTCAGTAAGCTATGAAATTCGGCTCGAACTAAAGCTCGGTTGGAAAAATGTCGACTTGATCGTAGAAACTTCTACGCAGGGAAACCCTTCTTGGTGTTACAGGAACGACGTCGACCAAGATCCTAGTGGAAGTTAAGGACTAACGTGCGCAAAACTAGGTTGACATCATCACACCAGCGAACATAGCTCGATCACCTATACAAAATATCAAGTATTTAAATAAAATTAACATACATTCTAAACTTATATATCTAATGAACTTTATCATAGTAAATAATAAATTGGAATAACAAAAATAAATCATTTTTAAAAGTAAAGTGTAAAGAAGAAATAAATTAACTAAGTGATAACACGGATTACGGACATTGTGCACTTGGCGCTTCAATCTGAATTCAAATTCCCGCGACTCATCCAAGCACACAATACACACTTCTCTCCGTATCTGTAAACCCTTAATCCCAAAATTCAAAATCCCTAATCCACTTTATGATTTTTCTCCTTTCACCAATCATCTCGTTTCGGTAAAATATCTGTATGCAAGCTTCTCCCATTCATTTGTTGGAAATGGCGTCTCCTTATTGTCGTAAGGAGAAATCTCTCGGCCGCTTATGCACCAAGTAATTTCACCTTTCGATTCTGCTACGACGAACGCACGCACAAATTTTGTTTGAGGGAATTTTCCGATTTAATTGATTTTTGGGTTTGTGCAGTTTCTTCAAGTTGTATAATCGTGAAGGTGTGGACACCATCGGATTGGACGCTGCTGCTCTTCAGTTGGGTAATGGTCCTTTTGCTCTCAATTTTGATTTTCCATGTTTGCATTTGATGGTGTTGAGTCAATCTTCATTGAGGAGTTGCAAAATTAGCATCATACATCTTCATATTTTTAGTTATGCAGAAAAAAAAAAAAAAAAAAACAAAGGAGAGCTTTGAATCAGTATAAATTCTTATGGGAGTTTCAATGTATAAATAAATCTGGAATTTATTGATGTAAGTAAAACGTTATTCGGACCTCGGGATTTTGATGATGAAAACATGGAGGAAGACAGTTTGTTATATTTTAATGTAGACTCTGTGAAAAATGAATTACTTTCCAGTATGAAATTGTGAGAGGCGTTTATATATTCAACGTGCTACGTTGATTTCAATTAACACAATACATATTATTGTATGATCTTATTTCGTTGCTTTAAACTTGTGTTCAGGTGTAGAACGACGAAGAATATATGACATTGTGAATATTTTGGAGGGCATTGGGGTAACTTTCTAAAAATTTTGTCTAATGTGTTTCATAATTAATAAAAACTCTAATGAGTGGGAAAAAAAATTCCAGGTTCTGCAGAAGAAAGCTAAGAATCAGTATACTTGGAAGGGTTTTGGTGCAATTCCCGAGGCCTTGAAAGTCCTCAAGGTGGCTATTTTCTACTGGCTATGTGTTACAGATAAAATCGAGAATCGTCTCTAAATCTTAATGAATCACTGACTTTGTCCTATCTTCGTCTCTTTTTTAGGAACAAGGACTAAAAGAGGAGTTTGGTACCTATGTTGCTAATGTAATTTTTGTTACTTTTGTGTTATTATTAATTAAAATCTTGATCTAGCAAGACCGTAATTCATTATGCTGCTCGTATCATCTAACTATGTACGATTTCTCTTCCAAAGGTCTCAAATCAGAAGAAGTATGCCCTACCTTCCGACTCAAAAACTGAGTGGCAAGACGAATGTTCGGAATTAGATAAAAGTGGTGAGTATCTCCCACTGTCAGCTGGCATTTCACTTAGAAACTATACATGTTTCGTGTTCGAGCCACTTTTGTATTAGTACTGCTAAAGAAAGTCAGATTGTGGATTTTTATATTCTATACTGCCCATCAATTTTTCTTTTGTGTATTTGTTCATGTGATTTTATAGAACACAAGAGGCAAAAGTCATTGGGACTTCTGACGCAAAATTTTGTCAAGCTTTTCCTTTGTTCTGATGTAAGTATTGCTTATATTTGGGTTCTGAAAAAGTGAATTCAATGCTTCAATTTGATCCATCTCCACCTTTTTAATCTCTTAAGACGGAATTAATCTCACTCGACGGGGCTGCGTTGGCTTTGCTATGGGATGGCCATGATGAAAAAGCTTTGAGAAGTAACGATGAGTCGATAACCTTCATATTTATTGTATTCGATTTCATTATGGTGAATATGAAAAAAAAAATGTACATGTAACTCTTTCTAACTTTTCTTGTTTTGTATACTTCTGCAGCGAAGTCCAGACGCTTGTATGATATTGCAAATGTGTTTTCGTCTATGAAACTTATTGAAAAGGTTAGTTTGTTTCGAATTCCTTCTAGGAGATAGGTTATTTTCATAATTAGGACGATCTTCTACTGTTGCGTGTAATTGGGCTTCCTTATTCAAGTATGATCTGTGACTGTCGTCACGTGGCTCAATTCGATGAATGATTGTTAAATACTCTATCGGCTAATGTTTTTCAAATAACATTGGTACTTTACAGGTTTGCTCTGAGATTGGAAAATCGGCATATAGGTGGATAGGCATGGAAAGTTGTGGAGATGGGCTATCTATTGCACCGGATGCGAAAAATCCCAAGAGGAGAGCATTTGGGACCGAGATAACTAATACGTTGGTGAAAAGATGCAATACTTCCTCAACTGATTGGAAACTAATCGAGAAAGTAAATATGGGAATACGTTCGAAAGATAACTCAAAAGCTGTACAAGAGGAGGTATTAACCGAGCAGCATCAGAATTATGGCACAAAGGAGTTTGTATTCGGCCCCTTCACACCAAATGTAACCGAGTCAGAGGCTCGTGAAAACAAGAATGGCGGGCAGAATGAGGACTGGCAGAATCTATTCCGTGATTATCAACCACGGTATTGCAATCAAGGTACTCATTAAGTTTTTCCTTAGCTCAATCTTCCGAGTATGGCAAGCTTTAGATTATTGATTATTATTTTTAACGACATTGTTACAGCCGTCAATGGCCTTTTTCATCATTATTCTGAAGCATGGAACTCATGGTATGTTGAGGCCAAGGATAAGCAGCAGATTGAACCTGGACCCTGATGTACATTCGACTTTAATTTTCACGGCACATCGTATCTTGATACCTCGTCAAGGATCAAGAATTCTATCGTCGTTTTTTTCGTTGTATGAAATCTGGCCATTTAGAATATCTGGATTTAATCAATGGCTACTGTGATTTTTACTTTTGCATTCAAAAACATGTTTTTTTGTTACTTTTCTCTCGATTCGTAATTCTGCGGCGCCACAGTTCATTTACCTTCAGTTTCTTGCTCACTGTTAATTCGGTCAATAGCGTCGTGTAAATGTAATAATGCGTACAAAACAAAAACAATTGCAAAAGAAATACTTCAGCCAGAGATGAAAAAATCTTTTAGAACATGCATAAAAGATAATAAAAAATCAATGAATTTTTATTGAAGAAAGACTGATACTCCAATATAGTTTTATTAAATTTATTTGCCTAGTCAATTTCTGAATATTTTGTGCTCAATCAAAGACAAAATGCGCAGTCTCCATCGTAAATACTGTTCCAAACAATCAACAGACGATAAACAAATCAATATTTGGGGTCGGTGAAGAAGCTGTTTATGGAAGGCATGATTTCTGGAGACTTGTTACGAACGAATTTCCGAAGAGCATGTTCTGCGTACTTCTCCCCTTCAGCAAAGTTATCCAACACGCCTGCCGCTCTGTTTTCCTTAGTTACCCTACATATATCGCAAATAAAAAAAATCAAGATTTACGTTCAAAATTCATACAAAAACGATAAAATTGAAGCAAAATCGATACGATGAATGAAGTATATGAACAACCCCACAATTATTGCATTTTTGCTATGTAAACCAGGTTGATAAAATATTTAATGGTGCAGAAACAAATAGCAAAAAAAAATTACAAGCCTATCAGTTGCGTGAAATCGGAAAAATCCAAATAATCGAGACGATTACGAAACAACAAATCCACAAACAAGATTAAAAGCCTACATAAAATAGAGAATAATCAATTATCACCCGCATCACCTCCTTCTTACCATTTTATCTCTTTTCCAATTCAAATTTCCAAATACAAAAAAAATTATGCGCAATTTGTGTACAGATCTAATACATACATCCACCATATATATATATATATATATATATATATATATATATATATATATATATATATATATATATATATATATATATATATATATATATAGAACTTCGAGAAAGATAGAATTTTTAGGGCAAAAATAATTAGACCTGACTTCAGGATTAGTGGAAATATTACGGAACAATTGCATTCCACAAATCCCGACGGCCACTCCGACGGCTGCGAACAAAGGGTACACCTAGAAAAATATAACCAGAAAAATCATCAGATCCTTTGGATACACCGATCAACCATACGAAAAAAGGATCGATTATTTATTTATTTTTTATTTTATTAGAGAGAGAAATAGGAGAAGATCTAGGGAATTACCTCGGGCCTGAGCCACCGTTTGAGAGTGGCGGAAGAAGCCATTGTTTGCAGCTTACGCGGAGCGAAATTGGTGAACGAATGAATGAATGAATGTTTTTTTCAGGGAGAAATTTGATTCTGCGTGTTCCTTCAAAACTTGGCTTTATATAAATATTTTATTTTATATTATTTTATATTATATTCCGAGTTGGCTGTTTGACCTGGCCCAGTAACACTTTTTTTTTATTTTTTTTTTATAAATTGTTTCTTTTTTTATTATTATTATTATTTTTTTTTTGCGTTGACTGTCAATGATCGGTTTTATCTATCCTACACCCGGTGAAGGTTACACCGGGTGATTTTTCACCGTTGATCTACACACACCAATGTGGGTGTGTGTGTGTTTGTGTGTATATTAATGGTAAAGATCTACCCGGTGTAGGATCTCAAAAGCCGTCAATGATCATATGAACTTTTCTTTAATGGCCGATTGGGCCTTTTGCATAGGGGCTTTTAGTAGTTTTCAATCCTTAATGGGACCTATTATAAGGTAGAGCCCATCATTTATAAAATATTTTTTTGAAATTCTTTTTTATATAAAATTATAATTTTGGTAGATTTTTTTAAGTTGCAGTATAAATAGGGACATGATAAATGTCTTTTTAGTTTTAGTAATATCTATTCGATTTTATACGTGATTTTGATCGTTTTTTAGTCTGAATTTGGCAGAACAGAAAACACAAAATTTGTACTTCTTAGAATGAGTTTTTCTTATCCAACTTGAATTATCAATATTGAATGTTGGGTGAGAAAGATATGCATGAATCAACGAATATTGTCCACAATTTTAATAACTCATTTCACGCATAACTTCGCCACCTGATATTCAATCTAGCTGGCTCAAATTGAATTAGAGAGTTAACTCAAATAATTACAGTTTTCATGTTTTGAATTTTGTCACAATCAGACCAAAAAAGAATCACAAAATCATGATCAAATTCAAAACTACATTCGTGAAATTTAAATGACATTTTAACAGTTCATACATAAATAACATACTACAATTCACTATTGAATTTAAAACTAATTCCCCATACAATATTTCTATTTGAGTCGAAGTTCATAGCACATCGTTATTAAAAGAAATGGTTATTTTCTAGAATTAATTCCTAACTCTTATATTTATTTTTCGTTTTTTGTTGATGATTTTAGTGAGAGAGAATTGAACATTGACAGTTGGGCTTTGCCTAAAACCACGTGGCACGATTTTAATGGTGTAAATAAATTAATGTCAATGTCAATGCGAATTGCTAATTTATAATTATGTGGATCTACATAAAAGCTGAGACCAGGATCCAACAGGCCCACAATTTCGGGTCTACCAAACCCGAACTCTAATCAAATAGGGCCCATTTTCACACTATGCATTCATTTTTACTAACGGCAAATATTTATTCCGAAAATTAAATAAATAATTTATATATTTACACAGTCACAGTCAAGAATCTTTTCACAGAGTGACGTCACTAGCAGCTGCAATGGCGAATCTGTAAATAAACTCGACAAATAAGCCCCATTATTTAAACCAAAACTTCACCACCCAACAAAATCAACAGCAACAAATATTGGTGGGCTGAGGCTCCCGACGCAGATTAGAAGCTAAGAAGAGAATCCCTTCTCTCCCGCCGCAGGGCTGCCGGAATCCCCCAAATTACTCACCACAAAATAAATTCAATGGCCGCCTCAGCAGCGGCGAGGGCAATCCTCATCTCACGCGCCGCCGACTTCTCCCTTAAACCCACCTTCCTCCCCCCTCAGTCCCCTCTCTCCCACCACCACCTCCTCATCCGCCCCTTGCTCCCCGCAGCTCCCAGAAAACGCTCCCCAATCAGCTGCCTCATCTCCGGCGTCGACGGCGGCGGCGTCTCCGACGAATTCGTCTCCACCAGGAAATCCGGTTTCGGGCGCGAATTCTCCGTCATAGCTAATTTGCTGAAGAGGATTGAGCCTCTCGACAATTCCGTCATTTCCAAGGGGGTTTCCGATTCCGCCAAGGATTCAATGAAGCAGACGATTTCTACGATGCTTGGACTTTTGCCCTCCGATCAGTTCACCGTCACCGTTACCGTTTCCAAGCACCCACTCGATCGCCTCATAGTCTCTTCTATCGCCACCGGGTAATTAATTTAACCCTTCCGATCAGTTCACACCGTTACTGCTTCTATCCATAATTTTCATTTTCTTATCTCAGTGTTTGATAAAAAAATATTTGCTCAATATTTAACTGTATAATATATATATCAACATTCAAAAATCGGTTATGTGAGTTAGGTATTGGTTCTCTGTTATGCAGCTGAATTAACTTGTGTCTTTGTAGGTATACGTTGTGGAATGCGGAGTATCGAATATCACTGATGAGGAATTTCGATATTTCGCTACATAGTTCGAAAAGCTCCATTGTTTGCAATAATGATGGCACCTCTGAGGTGAGGTGGGAGGCAAGTGACAGTGGGGGAGGTGAAAAAGATTTTAATGGTGGAGTTGAAGGTTCTGCAGAAGAATCGAAAAACACGAATACTCAAACTTTTGAGGATTTGTCACCAGAAGCATTAAATTATATTCAGCAATTAAAATCGGAGTTGTCCGCAGCTAAACAGGTTAGTGATTTTATTATTATATTCTGAAATTTGCCTTTGTGGGGATGTTTGTGATCAACAGATGGATGTATTTGATTTTTGGCTTTTACGTGTTGAAAAAATTCAATTCACAATTAGTGAGGCTAATAGACGATGATAATTGATCTTGGTTAACGATTACCTTATATTCTGAACTTCATGCTTGAAAGACAAAAGGGTCAAGAAACTATCTAGTTGTGCCTTACGTTTACGTTATCTACTCTAATTGAAAGACTGAAGCGCATGAACATAACCAGTGTCGGAACAAGCTTAAATAATTTATTGACAGATGAGCGTTGACCGATTATAAGAAGTTGATCCGATGAATTAAATTTGCAATAGATAAATTTAGCATGTCCGTATTGAGTCGTCGTCAGTAGAAATAGTCTAAAGGAAACAAAAAAATGATTTGATCGAAATTCAAAGGCAAGAACAGGAGGGCAACTAACTGATTGAAAAATGATGCAAGTAACTGAATCTGTTGCTTGCAGACATGGTAATAAAGGACACGTAACTGTTCTTTCCTATGTTCGATGTCTTGCCCCCTTCGAAAATGGTGATATTTAGTTATACAAATTCCACGCATGCTTACATTTCATTGGCTAGTGTTAATGGATATTCATAGTGGATTAACGTTGATTACTGTTTTCATATTAAGAGTTTACGTGTTTCAGCTCAATAAATTGATTACAAGTTCGTCTTGTATGAACTTTTTATGCAACGGAACTCCTTTTAGTATTTATATTTATTGCTTTTTAAGTTTATTCTTTTCTTTTTCTGTAGGAGCTTCATGCCCAGAAACAGGAAAGTTTGGAAATGGAGCATATCAGAAATAGTAATAACAATCTGCTGGAGTACTTAAGATCCTTGGAATCAGATATGGTAATAATCGAGTACATAGTTTTAGCATTTTTTCTGATATTTTTTTTTTATGTTCGCCATGTAATCATTTTACGAACATTCTATTTTCAGGTAGCCGAGCTATCCAGACCATCATCGCCTGAAGTGGAGGAAATCATCCATGAACTTTCTCAAAACATACTACGAAGATTTTTCAAAGACGAAACCACGTCCGATTATGAGGGTGACTTGGCTGTAAGCAGTATACAGAACTATCAAGAAACGGACAAGGAATATAGTGATACAATTGGCACTTCAAGGGATTATTTGGCCAAGCTGCTTTTCTGGTTAGTGTGGATATGTTTTTTCATTGTAGTCTTTCCTAATTCTTTGTCCATTTCGAGATTGTAATGAAAGTGGATTTATTTATTTATTTATTTATTTATTTATTTATTGCAGGTGCATGCTAATGGGGCATCATCTAAGAGGGTTGGAGAACAGATTGCATCTGAGTTGTGCGGTTGGTTTGTTATAAGTATAAAAAGGGTGATGTATATTTCTTCTTTTTTTATCTTTGTATACATTCTTATTTTCCAATTTATAGAAACGTATCTATTCACGTAATCCAAAGATATGCATTCATTACATTAATTGTCATATGTCTGAACACCCAAAGCCGATCATCTTTGCCTAACAAATTAGCTGGAATATGGAATTCGTATGGTCCAGATGATTTCTGTTTGAATTAGTCCGTTTACGGAACTTGCCGAATTTCACAAAACAATTATTGGTTTCGTCTGTCAAGATAGCTTCCCACCAAGGTTGTAGGCAGAGCCTAATTCAGACACGTATTAGGGAGTTGGTCCATATTGAATTCTTGTCTGGAATTTAGTGTGTCTTCCAATTCGAATAAATGAGAACCATGCCCACTTTTAGCTAACAGGTACCTAGATTAGGTTACTTGGTTTTGGCCTAAAACTTACATGCTTCATTAGATTTCTACTAATCTCAGTTCTGGTAATATTGTTACACAGAGAAACAGTAAATTGTTCTAAAATATATTCATTAGGCATCAACCCATTCTTGATCTTGATTTTCGTTCTTTTGATGAAGTAACTAATGGTCGCATTGCCCGTAGTTGTAGTTTGATGAAGTGACGGTAGATGATGAAATAAGTCGAACTTGAAGAAGGTACTACAGGTATTCTTCTGAATTCGGCATTGAATAATGTTGGTGTTGTATTAACGGTAACCGTAAATTCCATAAAATAACTGCTGAGGGTAAATGAAGTTGCAGCTTGAATATATGCATATCTAACTCGAAAATTTCAGATTTAAATTCAATTGAATTCCAAAAAGAATGCCTCGTACAGGGGATTTCGAGAAATGAAAATCCCCCGTGCTACGAGTAGCTGATGTTGGTAACATTACGTACAATCTCATTTCTCGACCCTATATCTCTCCCTATTTTCATTTACAAAAGAATATTTTTTTCTAAAAAAAATAAATGATGTAGCAGAAAAAAATCGAACCCCAGGTTCACATATTCGTTCTTCGTAAATCGTAAGGCGCCCATAAAAGATCGACAGGGCAAGGGCTGCCCCGGTCGAGCCTGACCCACGGTTTCCCCTTCCCACTCCAATGGAGCAAACTGACCCGACCCGGATGCAAGCTCCGGCAACTATTAACCAAATTATCACCACCAAGCCCGTGTTGATTCCACCTATGATCAATCCCTTCGATATCTCCACCGAAAACCAGCATAAATGGCGGCAAAGAACCCAACTCGTATATCCTCCTCTGCTTTTGAATCTCCATCCACCCTTCGATTCTCTTCGTATAATCTCCTTTCCTCCATCTCTCCAAATCGATCACCATCACACCCGTATTAAAATAACAAGGCCTCTTCCCTGCAAACACGCTCGAAAGAACCGGGTCGGCCCAGAATCCGTTATTGAAGTACGTCGTGAAATTCGCATTGCAGTATTCCGGAGCTCCGATCACTCTAGAACCCGTTAAAGCAGTCGACCACAAGTTTCGGATATCGTCAACTACTATAGTATCGGAGTCGATATAAACGACGCGGGCGACGGACAAATCAAGAATCTCGGAAAGGTATATTCTTGCGTAGTTCAACGGCTCTTCTAAAGCCGGGCGAATAGAGTGGGATATCAGCTGCTTGATCTTCTCCTCATTTGCGAAGGGGTGAATCTCGAAAGAAAGATTCGGGAACACGGATTCGACAACGTTGTTGAGATCGAAGGCGGCGGAAGTGGCTGTGATGAAATGGAAGTGGATGCTTTGTGGGCAAGATGCGTGCTTTAAGATAGAATGGACGGATGCGATTGATCCACGTAGGTATTTGGAATCGAGGGTCATTGCTATGTGTATTATTAGCGACGGATTCTGGCATTGGTTGCCATTGTTGTAGATTGGAGCTTCTGTGTATTCTGTGTTGGTAGAATCTTGTGGGAATATTCGGATGGAGTGAGTGGCGGAGAGAAGAAGAGCGAGTGTTAAAGCCCAGATGAATGATTGTCTGATCCGATGATGAATCATCGTACTGTGTTTTCAAATCTTGAATCTTGTCGCTAGGGTTCTTTAGAGAGAGAGAGAGAGAGAGAGAGAGGAGAGAGAGAGTGGCAAGAATAAGAAGACCTTCGATTGATTTTGTTGATATATAAATCGTACAGTACGAGTGAAGATGGTGTGTGAAACTGTGTGTAGAAACGCGTTGGGTTCTGTTGGGTGAGTTGAATTAGTATTAGAATACACGAGGAGGAGGTTGAAATTAATATTTTATTATTTTTTATTGGATATATTTATTAATTTTTAATTGAGAATGGTGGGTTCGAGGAACCTGAGTAAATGTTTGGTTCTTGGTATACAATTCTATTCAAAATAGGAGTAATATCAAATATGGTGAGAACGGCGTGTTGAATTCTATTTTCTGTGATGCTTCTTGGCCCTGAATTCATGAATAGTATTTATATAGCTGCCAGAACATTCTTCTAGAAAATTCAAATAACATTTTAGGGTAAATTACGATTACTCCTCAAGATAAGATTAAATTACAAAAAAAACCCTCATATTTAGGTAATTACAACCACCCTGAATTTTTAGCTTTCTTACACGTTCATCATCGTTGTGGTGTCAAATTTAGTGAAATCTTCTAAATTATGTGTCTTTTGGCTTGTAATATCTAATTGTGGTGCATCAGAAACTGCATTTTTGCACAAAACAAGTACAAACTAAAGAACATTCCACAAACTCTAGAAGATTATATTTGAATTTGACACCATAAGGGGTGGACATAATTACTCAAACATGAATGATTCTTTCGTAATTTGACCTCTTTTCGTAATTTGACCTTACCTCAGGAGGGTAACTGTAATTTACCCTAAGTGTAATTTACCCTTAAAAAACAATTCATTCATTTCAAAACAAGGAAAAACAAAATAAATAAATTTATACACACTAAAAAAACGACAGATGATGAGTATAAAAAAATATCATAATATGTTTTTTTTAAGAAAAAAAAAAAGAATCCATATATAATATAACCATTTCGAAGTTCTGACATGAGCAAGAACTGGAAAATGGACTCTATACATATATATATATATAAAATAAAATTAAAAAAGTTGGAAGTCAAATACTGCTATACTATTTCTCCCTACCCAGTGTCTGTGTATCTCTTACAGTATATGAAGCTGAAAACCACAGCCATAATCTCACAATAAAAGTCTATTACAGGAAGAAACAGGTAAGTAAATAAAACAACACATTAATCTCTACACTTAATAGCTTAGGGTGGGGGGGCCCAAACCTTACATATGTACAGAGATAATGGTGCTTGTGCGCCACTCGGTCCCAAGTCAGTCACTCACCTCCGTCACGATTATTTTTTTTGGTTCAGACAACAAAATAAATAAAATTGCACGAGCAATACTCTCTAATCGTACATAATTGTACAAGTACATCACTGAAATCTGCCACCAAAAAAAAAAACAAGGAAATTTAGGTCGACTCCTCGGTTTGATTTTATAAAATGCCAATTTCAAGAAAAGCGAAGGGGGTGGGGGGTGGGGGGTGGGGGGCGTGATGATTAATACGCACCTCAAATGGAGATATCTGTTAAGCCATAGAGGCGTCCAAAAACTGGTGAAACCTTTGTACCCTTGCCTTGTATTTGGCAGATGATCTATCTGTTGATACATTCCTTCTCCTTCCCAATCGAATAAAGCTGTCCTCTGTGTCCAGCACATACGATATCTGAAAATACCCACATTTGTTATCAGAAATCAGATCCCACTAGGTGGTTGTGGTGGTGGTGGTGGTGGTGGTGGTGGTGGTGGTGAATGTGGTGGTAGTGGTGGTGGATGTGGTGGAGAGTTATACCTTTGATGTGGTTGCTGACATTTTACATTCCAACCCGTTCATGATCTGAACATTCTCAGTTGCCATATACAGAGCAGTAGATTCATCCATGTTGGCATACTTGCGCATATTCCTGCACGTATTTATGTTTTACTCGAATCATATTAATGTATTAAACATCAGGTTTAAAACACTTATTAAAAGGAGTGGGAATTATTAAAGAAAATACCTCTTAAGCATAACCGCAGAAGACTCCTTTTTTCCATGATTAACCGAAAGATAATCATTGTGAAGATATGCTGCGAAATTTGGATCTACAGAGACTGCAACAACTTCAGCCTTCTCATTTGCGTCGTCCATTAATTGGAACGATAAGCGGGTGGGAGATGATGTCTACAACAAAAGCATGTACAATTTTAGCATCCAGTCAATTTATCGAACAACACAAATCTATGTGCAAATAGAAAAAAATTGATTTGAATGGAAAACATACACATTCAAGCCGGTATATATTCTCGTCATGCAAAAGAACATGGACATTTTCGTAATAAACCGAGTCGATAAACTTCTCCGGCTTCCTAGATTTTTCGTATTCGTACAACTGAACCAGCTTACAGTCCACCTCTTCACTTGACACGGTTTGGAGCTGCAAAAGAAACAGAAAAAAAATGGTGTTAATTGAAATTGAGACAGTTGGAGAAAAGGTAAACAAATATAATCGAGAAGACTGCCTACCTGTTTGACCAACTTATATATCAACTTATCCAAAGTGAACAGCATGTACGATTGGTTTCCAATCAAAGATCGGCAATCGTCTTCAAATTTTGAATTATCAGAAGATCCATCAAGTAAACTAAATAGAGCACTCATGAACCTGCAATAAACACATTCACAAAAAAATAAAATAAAAAAATTTAATATATATTATATAGCTTTCAAGATATTCAAAAATTAAATTACCCCAATAACACACCTGGCATATGGATCGGAACTCGCATCCTTTGTGGTTCTCCATTTTGACTCACTCGCTGAGTTAACTTTAGCAGATAGTACTCTCTCATACAGAGTCTAAAAAAATTTAAGAGAAATTTATAAAGAATAAAAGGATGACAAATCGAAACAACAAAAAGTGGGGGAAAAAGACCACAGTTTTACCTGATGAAGCCTAAAAAGCACGTAAAAGGTGTCGTTCCCATAGAACACTCGTTTACCATTTCGCCCATCACCAATTAGTGGGGAAGCCACATGCTTAGACAGAGGCTTAGAAGTGAGCAAATAACGTTCAGATTGTGGGACCACTGCACCATCTACACCATGACTGGTATTCTCCGCCTCACCTTCACTCTCGGCTTTACCTTCAATGTCTTCTTGCTCTTCCCTTGAACACTCATCGGCTGCAGATTCACTGCCTGAAATATCTTCACCGGCCTCGGAAACATTTTCACTGTCCACGTCATCACCATCTACATTGTTTTCACCACGAGCATCTGCAACAATCTCTTCCATTTGAACTTGCATTGCTTCATTTGAATTTCCAAAATTATCCTCGAAATCACCATTAGGGGAGAGCTCGCCCTCTTCTTTCTCGTTTTTACCAGGATCGATAGAACCGTCATTGAATCCTGAAAGTTTAGGCCCTTCTACTGAGTCTACAGTTGTCCTCATTATTATATCCTGTGAAAACAAATACAGAAGGTAACTTGAGAACAAGAGGGGGAAAAAAGATTCTATAAATCATACCAATAATATGCATAGCGAAGTCATACCTCTGAGGAAGGCATATCTCCTGTTTTAGGTTTGACTTCATTAACCTCCTCGATGAGCCCATTACTCACTCTCGAAGAATCTGCAACACACCCTTGAATTTCATTAATAATTTCCAAAAATATGAGAAGCAAAACATATAAATAATGCAAAAGTAAGAGCAAGTGAATCAAATGCAATTAAACCAATCTTCACAAATAAACCTTGAAGGTTTCTTAAACACATTCGTACCATGATTAAGGCCTGGTCCTGAAACAACACCTATGTCAAGGTTAGTTAATTTTTCGCCAGAAGCCAATGGTAGTCCTTCTTTGGGCAACTTATCAACATTCATAAAATCAGGCGATGTATTAGAATCACCATTGCAGTTAGACTTTGGTTGCTCAGCATCAAGATTTCCTTCACTTTTAATTGTAGCCATTGTTGTGTTTCCGAGTGTTTGGGATTTAGAGGTGCCATCATCGTCAGTAATCTCTGAACTCTGAGGGCGAGAATGAACACCGAGCATCGGCTCAAGAAAAGATGTCCAGAACTTTATAACTTTGTTGAACTGATCTTTTGTTGAGCAGACTTCTTCGCACGAGTACTTGATAATTTTAAAGACATCTTCATGAACTTCATTGTCAGCGTATTCGAATTCGATGTTTGGAGCGATAGAGTATCTACTTCCAGCAGCAATAGTACGAAGTATATCATCCTCATTCTGCTTTTGCTCCTTGATTTCTTTAATTTCTGCCACTAAGTCTGTCCATGGAAAGCATGAAAGAATGAGCCATTAAAAGACAGTAGGACTAGACAAAGACTGTTTCTTACCAAAAAAAAAATCATAACGAACGGGAAATTGAGAAAATCTTGATAACCATAGTCATATGCATACATAGAATTGCAATGATGCTGATTATAAACTATCGACTTACATTTTGTGCTCAAGTTTTTAGAATCCTGTTGCTTAAAATAGAAGCTGCGATGGTCCAGAGACTTGTGATGGTTCTTAGAATATATTTCAGCCCAAACTTTGTTAAAATCTGAACGACACTTAGTCCATTCCTCTTGCTTCTGCTTCAGACGAGTCAGGACAACAGGCAAAGCCATAGATGCATTTTTACGCAAAATGTCCATCACGTCGAGACCATGGTCACCATATAGTCGTTCAGTGCATCTTAAATTGAGAGCTACAAGAACATAAGAGGAAAAATTCCTTTCATCAATAAAAATTCATCTCATGTTCTGAAAACAATTAACCCAGAATTCAATCATTACAAACCTGTGAAATGGTCCTCAATTCGTACCGGACCATCCGAACCAATTGTATTATTATTCATACTGTTTAACAATTCCTCTGCTCGCTTGGCAGTTGAACTGACAGACTCCAGCAACATGTCTAGCTCAAATCTGAATCCCAGACAAACATACAATTAGCAAAGCTCATATGTCTATACACTCAAGGAAACTACAGGACATGCACAATGCAGGTTCAAAATCAAAATATACATATAAATGAATTCTGAAATTGACAATGTTCTATACCTATCATCTTCACATCTGAACAGGCTTTCTTCATACTGGTTTCGTCTCATGTGTTTAAAGGAGTAATCCTCACTGCCAGATGTCACAGACACCCAATGATCGTTTAGAACTTGAGCACCAAGCTCTGACCTCTGGCTAGCTGAAGATATCGGATACTGGAAAGGCAAATTTGTGAGAATAATATTTTTTTTCTTATTCATAAAAAATGTACGTCATGTTTTTAAAAAGTATACAAAAAAAATCTTACATCCTCGGGAAGAAGCCGATAACTGGGAGTGCAACGTTGACAATTGGAAAGGTCAAGCTCTTGAATGGATTTTCCCCAGTACTTCAAATTGTACCTATCCTTCTCTTTCCCTCCTTCAGTTTCACGCTTTGGTTCTTTGTCTTTGTCATCTGTTCTCTGGGCTTTCGATGAAGTCCCTTCACTCGTTTCTGCTATTAATAAAATAAAGTTGTCAGATCAGACATCCAAAAGCTGAGTGCCTGCTCATAATAGTCGTAATATTTTACTGAAAGGTAGTGTGGGTTGGAGTTGGGGTAGGTAATAGCAATTCACAGAAATCGAAAGAAATGAAATTTCTTGTACTTAAAAAGCTAAATAATAGCTGGAAGATGACATACTTTTACCGACGACACCAGCTAGCAATCCATCTGGAAAATAGCAACCGGTTAGAAATGAAACAATTCAATCCAAAAGTATAAATTTACTTGGTGAAAATTGACGTATACCAATTTGCTCGCAACGCTCTAAAAATTCATTGAAACCCTCCATAAGATCTGGATATTTTCCAAGTAAATCAGCAACCTGAACCACATCAGATAACAACCACAAAACAGATGCAATTAACTATCAATTTCATTTATCGTAACAATCTCTCACAGAATAAGGCAAAGGAACATAATTAAAAGAAATATTCTAGGAGATAAACTTAGAGATGATATGGAAATAACAGCATAGCACAAAGGTGAAATTGTTTCTGGAGAAAGAACCAAATTAAACAAATGATTGTAATTTCCATGTTTTGAAACCCAAAAACTCTTCAGAGAAATGATAAACAGTGCTAATAGAAGTTGTAAAGTTCATACCAAACTCTGCAATTCTTTTCTGGTAATGATTTCTGAACTGTAAATGTTAAGGCATTTTAAGAATGCCTGGTACTCAGTCGAACTCCTTAGCCTCTCTTTGACTTTCTCACAAAAATTGAACTCCTGGCTATACACACCTGTCAAGATATAAAAAAAAGAAGTAAATATTAAAACGCACCAACTTAAACAAATATATGCAGATGCAGTCAAGGTAGAAAAAACAGCAGAAAGATAATTATGCAACATAGAGGAAGAAGTATACAAGGAAACATGCTCACAATATACTTGATCCTACTTTCTAGTATGACCATCGACAATCAAGATACTGATAACTCACTTTTCAATGCATCCTTGTCATCCAAATTTGAATTCCCACCAAACTCTTCAACTTTCCGAGCAGACTTCTTTTTGTCAGAATGCCGGAGCATGCTGATGTCACCATTATTCTCGGTGTCGGGATCTCTGTCATCCTGGTCACGGTTTCTCCTATTTTCCCTTTCAATATGTTTCCTCTGATCCCTTTGCAACTTCGTTACCGTTTTATCATCATCCATATCAGGACGCTCCACGCTAATATCTCGTTCTCTATTGGGTTCAATAAGCAGCCTATCCCTGCGTGGTCGCTGCTAACAAAAATTGGAGGAGAAATAAATGTTTAAAATCAAGCAGCAAATCAAAAATAGCTGTATAATAGGAAAAGATATAGAAAACGAACCTTATCTATTTGAGACTGCCTTACTGTGGTCAACGCAGAGCTCCTTTCATCATAACGCTGTAAAGAATGACGACCAATAGAAGCATGAGGAGCTGGAGCAATAGCTGAAGTATCTGGTAGAAATCGAGTGAACTCGTCAAGAAGATCTGGATGGTCATCAAACAGGGCTGCAACCTGCAAAAAAGATACAAAGAAACCTCATATTTAAAAATGAAAAACAAAATAATTAATTTGGGATGATAACAGGGGAGATGCATACCTCTTGGTAAACCTCAGTTATACCCTTGTGTTCCTTACGGTACATATTCAAGATGTCCAGGAAAGATTTATAAACATGGTCGTCATTTTGAAAACGAGTCTGCAGGTGAAAAACGCAAAAACAGAAAGAAAAAAAAACAACATTTACTACAAAACTTCCTCGTGATTTAAAGTCGAGAGTCTTTTATTATCGTAAAAGTAATAAAGATTCAACCTTGATTTTATTAACGAAATTGATAGCCTCGTCAAATTCAACTGTCCTTTTTGGTGGAGCCTCCTCTTCATCAGTGAGGGTAATCTCATAACCCTTCGGCAAGAATGTGTTGAAGCCAAGAATTAGATTAGGGTGCCCTTTAAACAAATCCTTTACCCTTCCAATGACACCAGAAGTATCAACTCTGCAAGAAACAAAGTTGATAAAAAATAGTGATATATGGTTCCTTTATTTCTCAAATCAAAATGCATATGTTGTTGATTTAACCAAGAAAGATTTACCTTTGCGCTTTAAAATCTTTCATGACATCAAGGAACCTATCATATTTTTCTCTCTGGTCTTGGAACATGTCCTTAACTTGCTTCAAATAACTCAATGCATCGTTTGTAGTAAGCTTTTGTGTACTAGTAGCAGGAACGATGGCACCACTGTCACTAACTCCGGTACCAACACCATTATTACTACCACTAACACCACCACCTCCTCCAGGTCCGGCTCCAACTCCTGCTCCGGGTCCGGGTCCTGCTCCGGCTCCAGGTCCTGCTCCGGCTCCCGCTCCCCCGCCCCCGCCGCCTCCGCCGACATTAGGAGCTTGTGAGGGCCCAAACCTTAGTCAAATAAGAAAAGAGACATTCAATTTAAGCCCAAAATCACCACCGAACAATTCAAATAACAGCAACAACAGTTCCAAATCACATGCAGAAAGTTTTGATTGTTTTGGTTGCCGACCTTACAATATTAGAAAATATCTTTTTTTCTCAAAATTCGAACATATTCATACTTCAAACCCTTACCTTCTAAGTTTGTTCACACATTTAATATGACGCTACCACCTAAAACCGCAAAATATTGCTCAACATAAATGCCGTAAAAAACGAGGGAAAACAAAAAAAAGAATTGACAAAATTAATTGGATCAGTTGTCTTCCAAACTCTATTTGTCATCCGCCATCCACCTAAGCCCTGAGAGAGAGAGAGAGAGAGAGAGAGATAATGTGTGTATGTGTATGTGTATGTGTGTGTGTGAAAGAGAGAGAGTGTGTTTATGTGTATGTGTATGTGTATGTGTATGTGTATGTGTATGTGTATGTGTATGTGTATGTGTATGTGTATGTGTATGTGTATGTGTATGTGTATGTGTATGTGTATGTGTATGTGTATGTGCATGTGTATGTGTGTGTGTGTGTGTGTGAGAGAGAGAGAGAGAGAGAGAATGTGTGTATGTGTATGTGCGTGTGTGTGTGTGTATGTGTATGTGCGTGTGTGTGTGTGTGTGTGTGTGTGTGTGTGTGTGTGAGAGAGAGAGAGAGAGAGAGAGAGAGAGAGAGAGAGAAAGAGAGAGAATGTGTGTGTGTGTATGTGTATGTGCGTGTGTGTGTGTGTGTATGTGTATGTGCGTGTGTGTGTGTGTGTGTGTGTGAGAGAGAGAGAGAGAGAGAGAGAGAGATAAAACCAAACAAATAAAGCAGTCGGCAAATAAAGATCCAAAATTTCTTCAATTACTATCCCAGAAACCCTAGTCAAAGCAATAACAATCTGATTCACTCCATTTTCGTTCCAATTTCCGCAGCCGCTGCTACGGAGGCAACCTATTCAGACTCTTGATGCATGATGAAATTGAGTCTAAAATCATTCTGATCAAACCAATTTTCAATCAAATCCAGTCACACCACAAAATCACTCTCAATTCACATCAAACACACACCGAAAAAGGCAAAAAAAAAATAAAAATCACAGTTCCACATCACATAAAATCAAACCAATTACAGATGTATAAAAACTCATAAAAAGAAAAACAGCTTACGATTCCCGAGACGAAGAAGTAAATGGCCGCTTAAATTGAGGGTTCATATACACCTCATCCCGCAACCTCTTCATCTCTCTGCAAAAAAAACACCAACTTCAACGTTAACAAGCCATAAAAAAAAAATCAAACCAAAAAAAAAATTCAAATTCACGACTAAAAACATTTCATCTCGATTCTCAAGGGTGACAAAACTAAAATTAAAATTAAACAAAAAAAAAATAAAAAAAAAAACCAACCTGTGAAGTCTCCTCCCTCCAGAAAAGGGAAAAGATAAAACAACAGATCTAATCTAATTCCAACCCAACCAACAAAACGACACTCTCTCCGAACAATTAACACTTCCAGAATTCCGACAAACCTTCAATTCTTCTCTCTTCAATTTTTCCCCCCCGCCCTCTTTGTTACGACGAGAACGAAGTTTGCGACGAGAGAGAGAGGTGAAAAAAAATATATAAGAGAGAGGAGAAGATGTTTAGTGAAGTTTTATGTTTTAGAGAGAGAGAGGAGAGAGAGAGAGAGAACGGAAATATTACTCTTAATGTTTACGTGACACTCCGCTTTTTATATTCATCGAAATTTCGAATACTGTTAGGCTTTTTTTGTGTGCTGCCATTGGGCTTTTGTTCATTTCTTATAACATTTTCTCCATTTGGGCTTCTCTTTTAAGTCTTAATGGTGGTGGTGAGATGAGTCCATTTTTTTTTTATTCATACTTATTTTCTTTTTTCATATGAATTAACAAGTTAAATTAAGAAGATGAAGAAGTAAAATTAACATATGAATGCATGATTTGTTTTTTGTTTTTTTAATATTTTTTTGTATTTTTTGTTTATTTTAACATGTGTGTCTGATTTTTCTGCGGGCAATTTGCAGTGATATGGTCGGAGGTGATGTGTAGATGAAGAAGAGAATGGTGATTTTTTGTGTTTCTGTGTAAATGTCTGCGATATGCGATATGCATGCAGAGGACTTGCGTAACTGGTGTGGTGGTTTATTGTGTTGGTTAATTTTATGAATGCGGAAAGTATCGGTTTTTTTACACGTGTAACACTTTGGACGATTATGTTGTTAATTTGTGAAATAACGGTTTACAAATTTGTCGTTGCGGTGGTTAAAGTGTTATTTGATTTTATAAATGTGGAAGTATCAGTTTTTTACACGTGTAACACTTTGGATGAATATGTTGTTAATTTGTGAAATAACGGTTTACAAATTTGTCGTTTTGCAATAAATTAGGTAGAGTACGATTATACCAAAAATTAAATTAACGTATGAATGCATAATTTGTTTTTATATTAATATATATTATTTTTTGTTATAAATGTGTGTTTATTTTAATATGAATATTGATTTTTTGCGTGAGATGTGCAGTGATGGTCGGACGTGATGTGTAGATGAAGAAGCAAATGGTGATTTTTTTGTGTTTCTGTGTAAATGTCTGCGATATGCGATATGCATGTTGAGGACGTACGTAACTGGTGTGGTGGTTTATTGTGTTAGTTGATTTTATGAATGTGGAAAGTATCGGCTTTTTTACACGTGTAACACTTTGGACGATTATGTTGTTAATTTGTGAAATAACGGTTTACAAATTTGTCGTTGCGGTGGTTAAAGTGTTATTTGATTTTACGAATGTGGAAGTATTGTTTTTTTTACACGTGTAACACTTTGGACGATTCTGTTGTTAATTTGTGAAATAACGGTTTACAAATTTGTCGTTTTGCAATAAATTATGTAGAGTACGATTATACCAAATATTAAATTAACATACGAATGCATGATTTGTTTTTATTTTAATAATTTTGTTGTAAATGTGTGTTTATTTTAACATGAATGTTGATTTTTTTTTGCGATTGATATACAGTGATTGTCGGACATGATGTGTAGATGAAGAAGAGAATGGCGATTTTTTTGTATTTCAGTGTAAATATATGTGATATGCGATATGCATGCAGAGGGTGTGTGTAACTGGTGTGGTGGTTAACGGTTATTTGTTTTATGAATATGGAAGCATCAGTTTTTTTACACATGGACGAACATGGTTGTTAATCTGTGAAATAACGGTTTACAAATTTGTCGTTTTGCAATAAATTATGTAGAATACGATATACCGAAAATTGAGTTATACGATAACGGTTTATTATTAACCAATTGTCGTACATTGTTAAGTGATGGTTTTAATGTTTTAGACTTGTATTAGGTAAGGCCTTGATGGGAGTTAAAATTACTTTTTTATATAAAAATTAATATATATTTTTTTACTTTAAGTCAATTGGCACATGCTCACTTGCTCCGATCACTAAATCATCACGCGAGACTAGATTTAATTACAACTTTTTTACTCAGTGTGCGTGAATTGCTATTAAGTCATACTTTGGGCTTTTTGGCAACTTGGGCACTTTGGACTTAGAAATATAAAAAGAAAAGTCCATTGGACTATCATAGTGGCGAAACCAATTTGATTTGACAACCCATTATGATCTGGAAATATAATATCTGACCTCTGTTGTATCAATACTCAATAGATTAAGGGTGTTCGTTCAGTAATACCGTATCGAAATTTCGGTACTCATAAAATTTGAAATGTTTACCAAATCGTACGGTACAGTGTTTTATTGAATTAAATTTGTCTTTTGTTTCAATTCCGAAATGGTAAAATCAAAAATATATTTTTATAGTTTAAAAAATTGGATTCAACGTGGTGTTAAGAACGTTGTTATCAAATACAACTTTAATAATTCATTTATGTCAAATAAAGAATCAATATATCTATATATAATATAAAAAGAGGATCTATGCTCTAATGGTTGACATGTGTCAAATGATGATGTCATTTATCAAAATTGCTTAGTTGGAGTTCAATTGATTAGGTGACATTTTTATTTAGGTATGCTTTTAAGTTCTTTCTTATTTTACATATACACAATCATTTAAAATTACCACATATTTATATATAATATTTCATGAATTCAATATCCTATCATTTCTAAAAATATTATATTTTTTATAATTTTAATTTTATGAACTATATTTTTCGTCTATTCTTTTTTAAAAATTCAGAAACTCAATTTTTTAACGAGTATTCGATTTTTTATATAATATTTTACACATTATTTTTTTATAGCGAAATAATCAAAATTATATTTAATTATTTATACACGGTTAATTAATTGTTTTTATCTCACGTTTTAATTTAATTTTCCGAAATATATTTTTCGAATATCTTGTTTAAAAAAAATAGAACACTCATTTTTTATGATATATATTTTCGAATTTCGTTTTTTTAATAATAATATTCAAAAATAATAATAATAATAATAATAATAATAATAATAATAATAATAATAATAATAATAATAATAATAATAATAATAATAATAATAATAATAATAATAATAATAATAATAATAATAATAATAATAATAATAATAATAATAATAATAATAATAATAATAATAATAATAATAATAATAATAATAATAATAATAATAATAATAATAATAATAATAATAATAATAATAATACTAATTTTTACAAATGAATATACTAATAAATTAATTAATCACCATACATAGATTTTATTTTTTGTTAAAATATTTTTCCAACTTAATGTATATGTATTAATTTAATTTCATTAATAATTCAAATGAATATACTAATAAATTAATTAATCACCATACATAGATTTTATTTTTTGTTTAAATATTTTTCCAACTTAATGTATATGTATTAATTTAATTTTATTAATATTAATAACTAAACAACATTTAAATTTTGAAATTTAAATTTTCGGATTCCAAATTTTGAATTTTGAATTTTTTTTTACTATAAATTGTCAATCAATTCCCCAATTTTATGTCATATAATTTGATTTCTTACCTATTTAAGTTGATTGGTTTTGATTCATATGGTTAATTCTTGGAAAATATATAATCAACAATAATTGGTTAAGATTATAACATTAAATGTGTATTTTCATAATAACTTACTATTTACTTTTTTATTATATAAAACCCAAGTATAAATATCACTCATTCCAATCCGTTTCACTCACTCATACTCTCCACCCGAATTTTACACTCACATACAAATAAAAAAATAGGTCATGCCCGAAGTGGCTGCAAAGAGGAAATGTTGTATTTTTTTGTAATTTTTGTTATCATATATTCATAGTTTTACATGTTCTTTATTTCATTATTTTTATATAATGAATGTGTCTAATGATTGTTTATACATATACATGTATTTAGTCTAACATGTTATTTGTTGTTTGTTTATGTTATTTTTGTAGATATTATGGATAACATAGACCTATGTGCTATGTGTGACGACAACGGTTGCGTCAAAATAGTAGAAAGAATTTCGTGAATCTCATATGAATTGTGCGAGAAAAAATCTCATTTTTGTCAATCCTTAAAAGACCGTCATCGAAATGATAAATGTAAAAAATAATATGCAATTAACAATTTTCTATTCTTTATATATATCTGTAATTATTTTAATATTGTTTCATCAAGCTCATTTAGTATATGGTTATATATGCAATTTCGCTATTTAAAATTTTATATATTTCATTTTTTAATTTGTGTAAAGTTGGATCACCTGTTCGTTTTTTTTTTCTGGAAACTTATTATTTTCGTCTTTTTTTCTTGATTTGTTTTACTTAACTACATTGAAATGTTAAGTACTAATGTATCATCACTAATTCATTATAGTAATTATGTTGTTTTATAATTTTACATTAATTTATTTTATTAATTAATTATCATATTAATGGAATGGTAATATGTCAATTAATGGAATAAAATGTAGTATCGAGTTGTTATTTTTAGATACTCAATCTTAGGAAAGTATACAGATATTTTTTTTTGAAACACGAAAGTATACATATATTAATGGAGTAGTAATATGTCAATTAATGAATGAAATATATTTAAATTGTCATAAATAATTTAATATTTGGTATATATATAAGTAATATATATTTCAATATTATTCTATTAAGTATTTAATGAATTATTTAGTTAATAAAATGCATTATTAACTAGATTTTTATTTTTTATTACATTTATTTACGAATTAATTATTTTAATAATTTTTAATTATATAAATTACTTTATTTATTTAATTTTCCTCGCATCTTTCATTATGGTGTTTTTTTTATATTTTCGATAATGTTATAACATAAGTATTTGTAATAATTATTTTGCATATCAACTTATACTTTAGAGAAAATAATAATAATGTCTTATATTAACATAAAATAATAATTTGATTTGATTTATTTGATATTCTTATGAAAAATATTGATTTTAAGGATATGATTAATGACTTGATTTAATTTGATTAATGACTTGATTTGATTTGATTTGATATTCTTATTAAAAATATTAATTTAAGGATATGATTGATCACTTGATTTTATTTGTTTATTTATTTTTTGTTATGTTTGCCTTTGTTATATACAAATTGATATTATTTAGGTTTCTATTTATTACTCTATCAAATCAATATGTGTACTATGCTCAATAAATTATGAACATAATATTTTGTACATAATAAACACGTAAAAGTGGTAATATTTTAAAAGCCATGCTTTCATATCTTTAATTTAACTTTGTTATATCTATTAGCCAATTTTTACGAGGTAGATTAATTGATATGATTGTTTGGTTATTTTTGTTATGTTTCTTTGGTTATGTTATTTATGATTCTGTTTAATACAATACTATTTAATGTTATTATCAAATCAATACATGTGATGTGAATATATTTCTAGTACCCCTAACAATCGCCTTTGTTTATTATGCATTTCAATAATTTCGGATTCTTATTAATTTTAGTTGTTTGAATTTGTTTGATTTGTTCTAACCGAGTAACACAAAAAATAGTAAAATATATTGTTTCCTAAAAGTCATTTTATTAACTTATTTAGTATGTGAAAATTAAGTATAAATACCATCAACACAAACTCATTTATCCCATTCTTTATCAACACATTTTGTTATGATCATGCTAAACCAAGGGCTCACCTTAAAACTTTTTTTTTTTCCATTTTTATGTTTTGTAATATGCAATCAGTATTGTGCGATGTGCATGCTCGCTTTGAAGCATTTTATTTATCGTCAAATGTTTATTACGTTATCCGTTTATTATGTATGGGTATGTATAATAATCTAACGAATCATTGTTTTGCTTTCCTTTTAATTTTCATATCCATGGATAACATATATCGTGTGTGTTATATGCGGCGACGTCGGTAAGAGAGAAGCATTGTGGCGTTGTGTAGAATGCAAAGATATGATTTAGATATATTATATGGATGAATTTTAAAAACTTTTACTTCTGGTTTTCCATCTTTGATTATACATTAATAATTTTAAGTTTAGTTTTGATGAATAAGAAGTTGAGTTTAATGAAGGTGATAATGTAATAAAATAATACTAAAGTAACTCATGTATGTATTTCGTTATTTGCAATAGAGATTCTTATATGATTTGTTGAATATATTTAATAAATCTTCTTTAGTTTTTATATTTTCGTGTTACAACATTAATTTGTACGTATCGTAATAATTCTTTTATTTTTATCATTTTTTAATATTTACGTAAAATATTATTAGTTTGTACGGTCATAATAATTTTTTGCTATTAATCTTTTGAATCTTTATGTACATGACATTAGATTCACCCTTAGCTTCTTCATTCACTGTAATTCCAATATTATGATATATTAGCAACATTGTGCCTAGATGTATTTGTGTCAATGTTTGATTTTGTATGTTTTGAAATAGGAATAATTATTTGTGGAGGCATATTATAATTTAGAAGTACTTCTTTTGCAGAAAAACCTATACTAACTAGAGAAATATATAAATTATATAGCAAAAATTCTACATTGATCAGGGAAGGAAAAAACACATTAAAAATAACGTGCGAAATATATAGGAAAATATACATATGTGAAAATGGATGTTGTCAATCCAACGAGGACATTATGTGTGTGTATTCTTTGGATCATTAAAAAACATTTTAGAGAAATTATCTCTTTCCCTAAAACAAAATGGTTTGACATTCCAATGAAAAGAAATCGACGTGCAATATTACGAAATTGATTTTTATGAAGTAGGTCTCGATTACGGATTTGTTGAGATTGCAAACTGAAATTTGAGGAAGATCTAAAATCTCATTAAATAAATAAAAATATTAAATTTATATTAATATTAATTTTCATTATATATTACAAAATAAGCATATAAGTAATTAATTAAATCGTGTTTACAGTTCAATTAAAATATACCATATATGCCAAACTTTGTACTTTGACCATACTTATTTTTATAGGTTTTGTTTTGACGAAGTTTTTTTTATATATTGATCAAAACAATGTTTTTTTTCTTGGGAGTTATAATTTAGTTTTTATATCACACATATTATATTTTATCAAACATTTTGAATTTTAATTTTAATTTTAAGAGTATCCATGATTATTAGAATCTTAATTTTGAATATAAGTTTGTAAACATTCATATATTAGATTTAATATAGTTGAAATGTACTTACATGTACATTAAAATACAGTCAATATTTACTATTATTTATGTTTATCTTACTGTCAACTCCAATGAAATTTTATTTTTTTAATTAAGGTCATTTAGTAAAAATTGTATTTATTTTTACACTTTTAGGTGATTCATGTTTCAGTAATGTGTATCACTGATTGTATTTGAAGAATAAAAAATGTGCATGTTATTTGCAAAGAATTAGACGAGTTATAGCCGATGTCAATGCATGTGTTGTAAAACACTACTTTGATAATTAAGTTACATGTTAAGAATTCGAGTGTCATGGACGAGATAGTTGTACCATTTGGGTCAAATAATGTTTGTTTTTTAATCACAATTTTATAATTTTTATATTTTATTTTATCATTTATTTTGTTTACCTCGGTACTAAATCAAATGAAACATATATTATTTTTTAAGTTTTTGGATTATATTATATTTTCATTTCTTTAAATTGTCCCCATGAATTGTATTAGCACACCGTCTTTTCATTCATAGAGGTATTCGATTTACATCATCGACGTATTTTAGTCATTAATACATTCTGATCTTAGAATAGATTCCCGTGCATCGCACGGGTGAGTTACTAGTTTGAATTAATTGGACATCGTAGTTGTAGACATCTCGTTTAAGGATGTACTAATTTTTTTGTAAACTTTTCAACTATGTACTTTGGTATTGCATATCTTTAAACAACTTTTTTTTAATCAAATATTTATTTTCATGATAAATATCCCTATGCACCCCACAAATGAAACAATAGTCTCTTGAAATTGCAATCATAAAAAAAAAAAAAAAAAAAAGTCTCTTGAAATTGGAATGGATTTCTAGATTAATTTCAACATTTTTAAAATTGGAATTGAAAGTGATTATATTAATTCCAAACAAAATAAATTATTTTCAGGTCCAGATTTTTACTGGGCTTTACATTTTGGGCCTTTTTAGAAGTCCATATCAATATCCAAACGTGGTCGGAGATTCTCCGATGTCTGAAGGCTGACCAGAGAATAATACGCCCCCGTCGGCCCTATAGCCAACAACGAAGAGTGATTCCCCATCTCCACCACCTTCTTCTCATCCAACACAGCAATCGTATCGCAGTTCTTCACCGTGCTCAGCCTGTGCGCCACCACCACGCTCGTCCTTCCGACCACCACCCTCTCAAGCGCGTCCTGCACCACCTTCTCCGACCGGCCGTCCAACGCGCTGGTCGCCTCGTCCAGCAACAAAACCGCCGGCCGTTTCAGCACCGCACGCGCGATGGCGATCCTCTGCTTCTGCCCGCCCGACAGCTGCACTCCCCTGTCCCCGCAGAACGTGTCGTAACCCTCCGCCAAACCGGCGATGAACTCGTGCGCGTTCGCCGCCTTCGCCGCCTCGATCACCTCCGATTCGCCGACGCCGCCGCCGCATCCGTACGATATGTTCTGCCGTACTGTCCCGGCGAATAACGCCGGCTCCTGGCTAACCAGCGCGATGTGCTTTCTCAGTGATCTCAGGTTATACGTCTTTATATCCCGGCCGTCTATTCTAACGGAACCTCGAACCGGGTCGTAGAACCGTTGGATCAGTCCGATAATCGTCGATTTCCCCGAACCACTCTGTCCAACCAACGCCGTCGATTTTCCCGCCTCGATTTTAATCGAAAACCCGAGAAACACCATCACTTCCGGCCTCGTCGGGTATGCGAAATCAACGTCCGATATCTCGATCCGACCCGTTAGCCTCTCGGGTTTGCACCCGTTTGTTTCGTCGGGATCGATCAACGATTGTCGATCCAAAACCGAAAACACCGATCCGACGGCGTTCGCACCCTTAACGAGATCACCCGTCATGTTCCCGGCTTCGGCTATGACCCGACCCGTACTAACCAAGATCATAAACGTCTGGAACAAAGCCTTCGCCCCGATATACCCCTCCGCCATCAGTTTCCCGCCGTACCAAAAATCGAAAGCCCAAGTGCACGTCGTCATACTCTGAGAAGTACCGAGAACAAGACCGGCAAACCACGATTGCCGCAGACTTTCTCGTACGGGGCCTTCTTGTGCGCTTTCGAGCATTCGAAGAATACGAGCCTGCGAAGAGAAAGCCGTAATCGTTCTGAGATTCGAGACGGCTTCTGCGGCAAGCTTGCTGCTTTCTTCCTGCGCTTTAATGGCCTTATGCGACATACTTTTGAGCACGGCTTTCTTGCAGTAGAAGCATACTATAATCAGAGGCTGTACCGATATCATCACCAACGCAAGCTTCCATGCGATAACGAGGCCCATCGTACAAGCTATTGTCACCGCAGAGAATGTCTGAATCAGCAGTGCCATTCTATCTCCTACCAAAGATCTCACCTTTAAAATAAAAATCGAATCTTGAGGGTGTGTTATATATAAAATTGATCCTTAAATTTGCGATTTAATTTCGATTTTTAGTGGTAATGTAATGTGTAGTGTACCACGGTGGCGTCTTTGGCTAGCCGAGAGCAAATTGCGCCGGTGGAATTCTCGTCTTGATCGAACCATCCGATTTCAAAAGTGAGAATTTTGGACAGCATCTTCTCTCGGATTCTCTTCGTCAAGGATTCTCCCATGGCGGCGAAATTGTAGTGCTGGCAGATATTGACCAGCAGTGAGAATGCAGCTAGAGCAAGAAAACACAGCGAATAGTTTCGTATCTCCCGTTTGATTTCGTCGTGGTCGGTCAAGAAATAGGTGAAGATTATTGACCCCAATGCGAAAGAATAAACGGGCTGAACCGCACCGAAGAGTAGTGCGCTTGCGCATCCGAGTGTCGCTTGCCTCCACTCTGGCGAATTCATGGCTAGCAATCTTCGAAAAGAAGGAGCTGGAAATACTTTAATCGGCTCCGTGATCCGGCTCGGCTCGGCTGATCTAGCCGAGCTGGATCGGCTCATAATTACAGACACCCTTCGACTACTCGTGCTGCGAACATCGTTTTCTATTCTATCAAGATCAGACGAAACGGATTCTTCTTCGGCTATGTAGTTCTGCTGTTGGAGGCGGATAAGCGAAGCGTACGAGCCGTTTTCGTTAGCCGCGAGCTGGTCGTGCGAGCCAGTTTCTTGAACTTGGCCGTTTTGAAGCACGGTGATGATGTCGGCGTTTCGGACTGTCGAGAGACGGTGAGCTATGATTATCGTGGTGCGGCCCACCGCCGCTTTGTCCAGAGCTTCTTGTACTATTCGCTCCGAGCCCGAGTCGAGCGCACTTGTGGCTTCGTCGAGAAGGAGTATTTTCGGGTTTTTTATTACGGCCCTTGCTATTGCTATTCTCTGCTTTTGGCCCCCCGATAATTGCACCCCTCTTTCACCCACTTGAGTGTCGTAGCCTCGAGGCAGCTGTGTAATGAAATTATGAGCATTAGCAGCTCTAGAAGCTTCTATAACCTCGTCCGTCGAAGCATCTTCTTTGCCGAAAAGAATATTCTCTTTAATCGAGGTTGCAAATAGCGCCGGTTCTTGACTAACCAATCCCATTTGAGACCTCAGCCACTTGAGCTGCAATTTATCAATAGCCACTCCGTCGAGAAGAATTTTGCCACCGACCGGATCGTAAAATCTCTGCAATAGAGCAATCACCGTTGATTTTCCCGATCCACTTCCCCCAACCAATGCCACCGTTTTTCCAGCCGGGATTCTTAGGTTCAACTCTTCGAAAATCATGCTTTTAGGCCTTGACGGATAGGCAAATTCGACTTGTCTTAATTCAACCTCTCCTGACACATGTTGTAATATTTGGCCTTCTACGCTGTCTGAATCGATTTTCGGAACCCGTTTTATGACCTCCATTATTCTTTCTCCCGCTGCACTCGCTTCCGAAAAATTCTTTATATTCGACAAACTCGAACCAAACGCCCTGCAATCAAATTTGAGTTCGAAATCAAGAAAATTCTTACAATCATGAGAGAGAAAGCAAAAGAGAGAGAGCGATTAATCTTACAGTCCACCGACGATGATAGCAGCACCAACAGCAAAAACGGTGCCACCGTGAGCACCGTGATACATAACCAATCTGCTGCCGTAATAAGAAACAAAAGCCCATATCGAAAAAATCACACCTGTGCTACCAATTGCTAATCCTTTGGCTAATCCTTGTCTTAATCCTAGTTTTACAGTAGCTTCAAGCGCTAATGAATAGTCGGATATAGTCTTATCCTCGCCGACAAAAGAATATACCGTTCGGACGGAAGAAACCGCCTGTTCCACTATCGCACCGGCTTTCGTATACTCGTCCCTAAGTTTTCTTCCGACAGTCATAAGCGTTCTTCCGTAAACCAAACCTGGTATAACGAGGAACACGACGAACGGGAATCCCACAATTGTTAGCTTCCATAGAAGAAAGAATGCCATTACATATCCTCCAATGAAAGTCGACAAGTCCATTACGAAAACCGGAATCTGTTCAACGGGAAAGTTCGTTATGTATTATATATCAAGAAAATAAACATTTAAAAAAAAAGTATAGGGTCCAAGGCTCAGGCCCCCGGTGATGCAGCTTTCCTCCAATCCCCAGGATTACGAAGCCCAAATACGTTAGCCCACTAAAACGGTCCAGGAATCGCTTAACCAGCCCATATGCGAAGGAGAAGCCCAAGGAGGAAAGTAAAGCCCAAAAGAGAGGAAGAGGTGGGGCCCGCATGGGGATTCGGCGGGCGAGAGTTATCCGCAGTTCCCGACCAGGAAGAGGAAGGTCGGGAAAAGTGGGGAAAATTGAATGCCCTGACAGACCTGGCCAGGCACCCATTAAATGCTCTGACAAGAGCATTTAATGAGCGAATGACTACGTGCGGCCGGGAGTACATGGGATAGACCTACGAGCATCATAATCTCTAGAAAATAGGGTAGTATGATGGCCCGGGCCGACTGGCGGAAAGGTGAAAAGCCCGTCAGAAGCATGCTTTTTACCAGGATCCGAGGGAGCAGAAGGTCTTCCCGCCGAATGTTATAAAAACCCCAAGGATCCAAGCAGAAAGGGGGTTATCTTTATCTTTCTCAAGCTTTAACACAAAAACTCATATATTCATAACACTTTATATCAGAGCCGTGGTACTGACTTGATCGTCGGAGTGCTAACTCCGGCATCAGTCCGGCTTTCCTTTCTCTGCAGATTTTCCGCCATAGCAGGAAGGACAGCTCATCAACTACGTTGTTCTGGAACGGATCACATATCCTCCAATGAAAGTCGACAAGTCCATTACGAAAACCGGAATCTGTTCAACGGGAAAGTTCGTTATGTATTATATATCAAGAAAATAAACATTTAAAAAAAAAGATAATCGAACCTTTTCGCTGATGACTTCTTGAATAATAAGGCTGTCAGTAGAGACACTAGCGATAACTTCGGCTGCACTGGAGACGTGTAAATCGAAATAGCCGATGTCTTGCCGTAACACTGCTTTTAAGTATTTGATTCGTAGTCTTGAAGCTTGTCGTTCGGATGTTCTTGTCCAACAGTATCCCTCTGATGAATTTAACTAATCGATTAAAAGAAATGAAATCAAATCGTACGTATTTTAATTTAATGTCGATTTTCGATGATTATGAGAAATTATAGTTACCGAGAAAACACGAAACCCACTGTCCGCAAGCTAAGTAACAGAGAAGCAGTGCATTCTGTGTGGCCAAATTTTGTGAAAATAAATTCAGTTAGCTAAATTACGCATGAATAAAATGACCAAGGTAAAAAAAAATATGCATGAATAAAATCGAATATATGTGACGCACCTCTTTGACGTGATCAGTCAAATACGACCCCGTAACGGGATTATTAGCACTGCTGCCGATGGTGTTCATAAGCCTGCTGTAGAGAAACAGAATCAACGGCACGGTGATTCCATCCCCGACAGCTCCCAAGAATCCTAGGATCATCAGTAACTTATCAAAACCATCGGCGAACGTGAAAATCGACCCCGAAAAACCGTGCGTTGATCGTTTCTTATGGAACGTCGTCGTGTTCTTGTCTTCGGCCATCTTTCGCTAAATTAAAGACAATAATAATGGAAATTCATGTAAGCTAATTTGGAGCAACTGATTGAAGTTTATAAGTTAGCACAAACTGTGTCTTATATAAGCAAACATATTCCCATACAAAGATGCTTATATTATTCTGTACAATATTCGAGATTCATGGTGATTTGGAATTATTGTACTATACAATGATTCACTTGCCACTCATTGCATCATCTCTTTGTTAAAATAAAGTCAATTTACAGCATATTTTATTTTAGGGTAAATTACGAAACACCCCTGAATTTAGGCTAAATAACAAAAAAAACCCCAAACTATCATTAATAACCAAAATTCTCATCTGATTAATAACTGCCGATTGAGTTTTTTTAACAGAAAATGTATAGAGTCAATTATATAAAGGGTTTGGTGTAAAACGGAAACAAATCTCATGAGGGTTTTTGGTAATTACGAATAAGTGGGATATTTCTCGTTATTTAGCCTAAGTTCAGGAATTTTCGTAATTTACCCTTTATTTTATTGATTTTTTTTTATTTTTAATCATTTTTCGCTACATTTACAAACAACAGAGGAAAATCATTACAGCTTCATTATTTGTCAGAGAGCCAAAGAAACACCGCATTAGTACATTAATTAATTATAGGGATTTTTATGCAAAAGTCCCCAACCAAGCATGTTTATTATTCTAGGTATAGGGGACATATCTCTTTCACCAATAAGCCCATCCCTTTAATATTTATTATAACTAAAGGAAACATTCATGTATATCCCAATATTACCCTCAATCATTTATACCCAATTCTTAATTGTAATCCAAATTAATCAATTTTGTCCATAAAAGTTCAATTTTGACCACAAAAATTCAATTTTGACTTTTTTTTGGAGTATAATTTAATATGCTCCAATTTCATCCTTAACTTAATTTAATCTCAATTTGACCCCAAATTTCACAAATTATTAAATTTTGACCCAAAATTTTTTTTTTTTTCAAAAATTTTTTTTTTTCAAAAACTTTTTTTTGCTGCCGGATTCCGGCGTTGACCGGCGGTCAACGCCGGTCTCCGGCGTTGACTTTTTAAACTTTTTTTTTTTTTTTTTTTTTTTTTTCTTCCGGATTTTTTTTCCGGATTCCGGCGTTGACTTTTTTTTTTTTTTTTTTTTCTTTTTTCTTTTCTTTTTTCTTTTCTTTTCTTCCGGATTTTTTCGCCGGTTTCCGGCGGTCTCTTTCTTTAGTGTTTTTTTAAGTTTTTTTTTTTTTGTTTGGTTTGTTTTGTTTTTCCACGCCCGCCGCTACACGTTGACCGTAATTGTGCTGTCACTGACAGTAATTTAGCGTAATTATACTGTCAATGATAGTTAATTAACGTAATTGTACTGCCGTTGACATTACATTTATGTAATTGTGCTGCCGTTGACAGTAAATTAATGCAATATTATATTTTTTTATTTATTATTATTTTTTTTTATTTTTTTTGATTTGTTGACAAGTCAACGTAATTATATTACTGTCGTTGACAGTAAAATAACTGTAAACACAATAATATTACTGTCAACAACATCAATATTATTATTTTTTTGGGGTGTTTGTTTTGTTCGAGTTATTCACGAAGTAACGTAATAATATTACTGTCTACTATTGTAATATTACTGTTGCTATAGTAATATTACTGTCACTCACAATAATATTAATTCTTTTGGTTTTTTTTATTTTGTTTACATTTGTTGAACGGACAACATAGTAATATTACTTTATTATACAATAATAATGAATTTTGTTGTGTTAATATTAATGTGCTAGAGATTAATATAGCAATATCAATGTGTTAAACTATAGTTTAGTTAATTTTACTGTGTTTAACAGTAATATAGTTAATATTACTGTCATTCACAGCAATATTGCTGTTTAAACGGAAAAAAAAGTTACAGAAAAAAAAAAAAAAAAAAATTAAAAAGTCAACGCCGGAGACCGGCGTTGACCGCCGGAATCCGGAAAAAAAATCCGGAAGAAAAAAAAAAAAAAAAAAAATTAAAAAGTCAACGCCGGAGACCGGCGTTGACCGGTCAACGCCGGAATCCGGAAAAAAAATCCGGAAGAAAAAAAAAAAAAAAAAAAAAAATTAAAAAGTCAACGCCGGAATCCGGCGGGAAAAAAAAGTTTTTGAAAAAAAAAAAATTTGTGAAAAAAAAAAGTTTTGGGTCAAAATTGAATAATTTGTGAAAGTTGGGGTCAAATTGAAGTTAAAGTAAGTTAAGGATGAAATTGGAGCATATTAAAGTAAGAGGGGTTATTTTAGTCATTTACATAAATCTGGACCATGTGTGGACTTATTGGTAAAGGAGAATATTGTCTGGATCTCTTTATGAATAAGTTCCCACTGATGGGCTTATTTGTAATATGCCCTTAATTATATTATTAGGTGATTAATTAGGAATTAAGTAGTGCCAGATGGCGCCCTCTGAAGACTAACAAGAGAATAATAAGCTCCATTAATCCCTTTACCCAGCAAAGAAGAGTGGGTCCCTTTCTCCACCACTCTCCCCTTATCCAAGACAGCGATGACGTCACAGTTCTGTATAGTACTCAACCTGTGGGCCACCACCACGCTCGTCCTCCCCACCATCACGCGCTCCAGCGCGTCCTGCACCACCTTCTCCGACTGCGAGTCCAACGCGCTCGTCGCCTCGTCCAGCAGCAGAATCGCCGGATTCTTCAGTATCGCCCGGGCGATTGCGATCCTCTGCTTCTGCCCCCCGGAGAGCTGCACGCCTCTGTCACCGCAGAAGCAATCGTAGCCGTCCGTCAACCCCGCGATGAAATCGTGCGCGTTCGCCGCCTTCGCCGCCTCCACGATCTCCGCTTCGCTGACGTCGTCCGACGCTCCGTACGCGATGTTCTCCCTCACGGTCCCGGCGAAGAGCGCCGGCTCCTGGCTCACCAGCGCGATGTGCTTCCTCATCGATCTCAAATGGTACGATTTCACATCTCTTCCGTCGATTTTCACGGATCCTCGTACAGGATCGTAGAACCGTTCGATTAGGGCTACGATTGTCGATTTCCCTGATCCACTCTGCCCTACGAGCGCCGTCGATTTTCCCGCCTCAATTTCCAGCGAAAACCCTTTAAATATCATCGTGTCGGGTCTTGCCGGGTAAGCAAAATGAATGTCACATATCTCGACCCGACCCGTTAACTTCTCGGGTTTAAACCCATCCGGATCCTCCGGTTCAATCAACGAGTAACGGTCCAAAACCGCGAAAACGGACCCCACCGCATCGGAGCCTTTAGCAAGATCGTTCGTCATGGTTCCGGCATCGGCAATGACCCGGCCCGTGCTCACCAATATCATGAACGTCTGGAACAACGCCTGAGCTCCGATGAACCCTTCCGCTATCAGTTTCCCGCCGTACCAAAAATCGAGGGCCCATGTGCAAGTCATGAGGCTCTGAGAAGTTCCGAGCCCGATTCCGGCGAACCAAGATTGTCGTATGCTTTCCTTCTGCGGGCCTTCTTGGGCTTTTTCTAGCATTTTGAGTATTCGGGCCTGCGAAGAGAAGGCGGTGACTGTTCTGAGATTGGATACGGCTTCTGCCGCGAGCTTGCTGCTTTCGTCTTGAGCTTTCATTGATTTTTTCGACATGTTCTTTAGGAGGACTCGTTTGCAATAATAGCAAACTATGATTAGGGGTTGTACGGCTATCATTACCAATGCGAGTTTCCACGCTATAGCGAGGCCCATTGTGCAAGCTATGATCACTGCAGAGAACGTCTGGATCACCAGAGCCATCCGATCGCCTACCAGAGATCTCACCTGTATTCGACAATCGAAACGTAATTTTTTTAGCAATTCGGTAAAATGCAGGGGTACTAAATGCAATTGACTCGATTTTTCCAGGATAGATGGTTATAGAACTTTACCACATTGGCATCTTTGGCTAGTCTCGAGCACACTGCACCTGTGGCATTCTCATCTTGATCGAACCACCCGATTTCGAATGTGAGGATTTTGGACAGCATTCTCTCTCTGACTCTCTTCGTCAACTTTTCGCCCATTGCAGCAAAATTGTAGTGCTGGCAAATATTAATCAAGAGAGAAAAAACCGCCAAACCGAGAAAAGACAATGAGTAAATCTTCGTCCTCTCCTTGATCACGTTGTGGTCTTTCAGAAAATAAACCGAAATCATGGATCCCATTGCGAATGCGTACAGCGGTTGAATAGCACCGAAGAATATTGCAGATGTGCACCCTAGTATTGCCTGCCTCCATTCCGGAAGGTTCATGGCTAGTAATCTTCTAAATGAAGGCGTTCGAATAACTTGTTCGCGGGGCAAAATCGTCACTTCTGGTAATCGGCTATGTAGGGCCGCCGAGTTTGCTGAGCTGGATCGGCTGACCAATGAGAGCCTTCTACTACTCGTGTTTTGTATGATGTCGTTATTTGTGATAATGGATGATGGTGGTCCGATATTAATTGGATTGGAATATTCTTTGGGATATTCTTCGGTTTGTTGGAGGCGGATGAGGGAAGTGTAGAGGCAGCGATCGTCCGAGATGAGCTCGTCATGGGAGCCGATTTGCACCACCTGGCCGTTTTGGACGATGGCGATGAGATCAGCGTTTCGGACAGTGGAGAGGCGGTGGGCAATGACGATGGTGGTGCGGCCAACCGCCGCCTTGTCGAGGGCTTCTTGGACAACTCGTTCCGATTCCGAGTCGAGTGCGCTCGTGGCTTCGTCGAGTAGGAGAATTTTGGGGGCCTTAATTACGGCTCGTGCTATTGCTATTCTCTGCTTCTGCCCTCCTGACATCTGTACTCCTCTCTCCCCAACCTAAATCCAGATACATTGTACAATATTTCAATAAAAATGAATAATTAAATAATTAAGGTATACTTTTTTTGAAATTCTCTTGCATAAAATTAATTTCTCGAGTCGTGATCACGTTTAGTCAACAAGATCAAATTAATGATCAAGTAGATCAATGATTAAATAAGTTTGGTTTAAAGACAGCTCATTTTATAAAAGAAGATTACAACTCGAGATTCCGACTAGAGAAGGCGACACCCCCGTTTTGGCATGCTCGTTAATTCGATTACTAGTATTATAAAAGTCCACGAAAATCTCTAGAGGAAGGAAATTCAACATGCAATATATATATATATATATATATATATATATATATATATATATATATATATATATATATATATATATATATATATATATATATATATATATATATATATATATATTCCAGAATAGTTGACGCGACGCCATTATCGTAAGAACATTAAAAAGACGGGCGAAAAAGTCATCCGTACATTGCGAAAAAAGCTATAAAAAAAAATCAGGACAGGTAGTTTTCGAACGGCACGCCCGCACCACTTGTCGTGGTGTTCGAACTTTGATATATATAATGTGCAAAGCATATAGCATATAAAATCCAAAACAACAGTAAGTCTTCGATATTCTTTACGACAAACGAAAAGGTACCACTTGGTATGGAAGCCACTTCTTACAACATCAAACAAGATAAGCCCACTATGATTTTTGAAAAAGTGCATAAATGTTCTTTCAACCTTCGTAAAGTAACGACGTAATTCCGGAAACGAGGGGTAAAAGTGAAAACGAATTTATTACCTGAGTGTCGTAACCCTGAGGCAGCTGCGTAATGAAGTTATGAGCATTAGCAGCTTTGGCAGCATCTATAACCTCTTCCATCGAAGCATCTTCTTTGCCGAAGAGTATATTCTCTTTAATCGAGGTGGCGAATAGTGCCGGTTCTTGACTAACCAATCCCATTTGTGACCTCAGCCATTTGAGCTGCAATTTATCGATAGCCACCCCGTCGAGAAGAATTTCACCGCTGATTGGATCGTAAAATCTCTGCAATAGAGCAATCACCGTTGATTTTCCCGATCCACTTCCTCCCACTAATGCCACCGTTTTTCCAGCCGGGATTTTTAGGTTTAAATCTTGGAAGATTAAGCTTTCGGGGCGTGATGGATAGGCAAATTCGGTATGTCTGAATTCGACTTGTCCTAACACGTGTTGTAATATTTGTCCTTCTAAATTGTCCGAGTCGATTTTCGGAACCCTGTTGATCACTTCCTTTATTCGTTCAGCAGCTGCACTCGCTTCGGAGAAGTACTTCATGTTCGACAAACCCGAACCCAATGATCTGTTTTTTGTTTTCATTTTTCAACAATTATTATATATAATCTCAAAAAAATAAAAAATAAAAAAATAAAAAAAAATCAAGAATCCTTACAATCCACCGATAGCAATTGCGGCACCAACGGCAAAAACGGTGCCGCCTTGAGCATTATGGTACATGACCAATCTGCTACCGTAATAAGACATGAAGGACCAAATTGCAAATACGATGCCGTTGCTTCCAATGGCTAATCCTTTCGCTAAGCCTTGTCTTAATCCTAATTTCACTGTCCCCTGAAGTGCAGCAGAGTACAAGGCGATGGTCTTGCTTTCTCCGGCAAACGAATATACCGTTCGGACAGAAGAAAGGGCTTGTTCGACAATTACACCGGCTTTATTATACTCGTCTCTGATTTTTCTCGCAATGCTCATAAGAGCTCTACCGTACATTAAACCCGGAATGAGTAGAAACACTATAAATGGGAATCCCACAATTGCTAATCTCCACAATAATACGAACGCCACTAGGTACGAACCGAAGAAAGTCGATAGGTTCATCACGAAAACCGGAACCTGTAAAATCAAGAACGTTAACAATCGTCATTCTTGAAAGTAAACATAAAACTCAATCAATCAATTTATTATTGGATTGAACCTTTTCACTAATGGCATCTTGAATAACGAGGCTGTCGCTCGAGACGCTTTCGATAACCTCGGCGGTGCTAGTGACGTGTAAATCGAAGTAGCCGACATCTTGCCTCATTACAGCTTTTAAGTACCTTGTCCTTAATCTTGAAGCTTGTCTCTCTGCTGTTCTTGTCCAACAATACCCCTCTATTGAATAAACAAAAAAACCAAATATAATTTATATATATGTAAGAAAATCCAAGAAATTAAATTAAATCAACTATGGCATAACAAACAATCAAACAAAAAAAAAAAGTTAACGAAAATTACATACCAAGAAAACAAGCCACCCACTGCACACATGCCATGTAGCAAAGTACCAACGCATTCTGAAAACCAAACACACAAAGATTCATTAAAAAAAAAAAAAAACCTTTTTTCATTAAAAAAGTAAATAAATAACAAAGAAATTATTTAAAAAAAAAAAAAAAAAAAACCTGGTTGATGCTGTGAGAGAAATCAAGAGCAAGTGAAGATTGAGAGTGTCCGAAGCTGTTCATGAGTTTGCTGGTGATTAAGAGCATAACCGGCATGGAAACACCGTCGCCGACAGAGCCGCATAAGCCGAGGAACATTAGAAAAATGTCCCAACCATCGGCATGCATGAACATCGACCTAAATGATTCGCCGCTCCTCATTTTCTTCTTCTTTTTGTTTTTCTTCTCTATTTTTTCAGAATTACCCATTTCAATTTCAAGTAAATTTATCACCCCCAAAAAAAAAATGGCAGCAGAATCTCAACAACTTCTGTTTTTTTGTGTTTTCTTAGTATTCTGTAAGAAGAGATCTTAGTTGAAGGACAAATTTTCTTCACTACTACCTTTGGAAATTAATGGGGTTGAATGGGTGTGTGTGCGTATATATATACAAGTGGGGGTGGGGTTATTTCGAGTGTGTGTGTGTGTTATTTGGACATGTATATAAATTTTTATTTGTAGTTATAAATTTAAGGGCAAATTACCACCACCTGTGTGGTCAAATTATGAAGAATTTTTTTTTCTTTTGTTTGCGTAATTACAGTTAACCATCTCCTTTTCAATATTTTTACATAAAATTTATGTAATTCGGTTATTTGTCGTATATTCAGCTTGGTAAACGTTATGAAATGTTGGCGTACCGAAATTTCGGTTCGGTTTCATCCGATTTAATATCCCCTAAATTTACCTTTGGAGGGGTATTTTCGTAAGATAATACATAGTTGATAGGGTGACTGTAATTACTCAAACAAGAGAGAATTTTTGTAATTTAACCATAACTCAGGGGTTGTCGTAATTTGCCTTAAATTTAATTATATTTTTTAAAGAATTTTTGAAGTTCAATGAACAATAATATTGGTATTACACTATTACTACATGTTTGGCTGGAGGTGTGAGGGGTTGACTTTTTTTTTATTGCGTCACTAGTGACGTCTTATAAACTGACTGTTAATTATTTGCACAATTAAAAAAATATAAATATATATATAAAAAATAAAGTTGACATCCAATTTGCTGCATATTAATTTAATTTATTTTAATTAATAAGTTCTTGTAACTACTAACTAGTGTTGATTTGTTGATCATGGGCCTTAGCTTATAAATTAAAGGGATTTAATTAGGTACACAATCGATTAGGCCTAACTAATTACTCCCATAAATACTAATTTTAGCCTATCTATTTGGCTACTAATGCACCAAACCTACGAGAAAACGAAAAAATCCCTTCGAGTCCTGCAAGGACGGTCTAACGACCAGAGCAAGCGAGTTTGTGTCAACTGATCATGTTCGAACCCTTTTGTCAACAAGTGCTAGATAGAGTTTGTTATACATGGTTAGCATAGTGTGGTTTACGTCTCTCGTATGATTTGCAAATTATTATACGTCTTGACTACTAATTTTGTTGTTTATGATTTTGAATTCTGTTATAATTAGTACTTAACTTGTTCTTACTAATTATAGAATTTTTTACTTTATTTTCCTACTTAATTGCAACTTCTTTTAATAAAAGAATTCTCTTTTTATAATTATGACAAATAAGCCCTTAATGCATGATATATCTAGGCATATATAAATACTCAATTTGTATAAGATACGACTAGATACAAAGTTTGTTAGCTTATTAATTAACTTAAAAACCCTAGTTTTCTACTAATTAAGTAGGTAAGCTGCACCAAAATGTGATTAATTTCAAATTTTTTTTTCTAATAATTTTCATTTTCCCTTAAAATAAAAATAAAAAATAAAAAAGAAAATATCGTTGAACACGATATCGTTAAGCATGTGTGCTCGGATTAAAAATATTATCTTACGACCGTAAAATCATTCTTTTCCAATTTATATCTTAAAAAAAAAAAAGAAGAAAAATATAGTTCATTGAATATGTTACAATAATTATTGAATAATTATTAATATTTCTGTCAAATAAGATTGTAATCATTGAAGCCAAGACGATGAATTGATGCGCATGCAATTTGAAGATGCTGATGTATTCTCTTACGTTATGCTTCAAAAGTGGACTTTTCTGCTGCAAAAATTTACAATATCTACTAATTTCTTTTTTATTTATATTACTATGACAAAATAAATTAATATATTAAACCAAAATATAATTTGCTTGCTTTGGGAAACAAATACCTACTTTAATTAGCTTACAGAAAACTAGGCTGCACGTATGGTGGAGGGTTTCCGGGATCATATGCTATATTTTTAGATGCTACGCTCAATAAAATATATCGAGTAATTCTGCAACATTGATCTACATACTACACATAATAACACACACCCATGTGTATGTGCGTTTAGCGAATAATTATTTGTACATATTAAACAGATCTATGGTGCATAATCACCCAATTGTTTCATCAAGTGTAAAATCTCATAAACTCACGTCCTAGTTTGGTACCATGTAGATTTATATGGGCTTGCCTTCGGATTGAATTGAATTAAATTTGTTTTTTCAACAAGAAATTGGAGATATTTCCTAAAATATCAAATATTTAAATTTTACACGTGGAAAATTAATTTAAAAAAATATTAACTTAACCAAATTATCCGCTCTAATAAATGATGACAAGTAAAACAAAATATGAAATATGAAAAAAACGTGAATTTAATATTTGTGTTCTTGGAAGTTGCTATTCACTGAATTTATACAATAGTAAAAGCGTGTTTGCTGTGGTGGGCCATATATCCATCAGCCTCGTGGGTCGTGGAATTTAATCCGCTTCGGGAACCAGACCCATGGCCCGGCAACAATTGCGGCCCCAGCAGACAGGGCCTGTATCATTCTGACACGTGTCTCATCCTTATTCGTCATGCTTTTTGTCAGTTTCTCAGCTTGGACTTATTTATTTTTCTGAACCTCTATACAAACACAATTAATTAGAAATAAATAAATAAATATTGTTGTTATTATTCTTTTTCCAATATATATATATTTTTTTTAATATTTTTCTACAGAAATTCCACCACTAGAGCACTAAATTATTTCTGTACAGTTTTAAGAGTTTTCACATACGGAATTGCACTAAAGAGATTTTTCTTGGTCAAGATTTAATTTTCAAGATAGTAATCAATATATAATCTTCATCTTTATTCTTTAAGTTGTGTACCTAAGTACCTCACTATTATTTAGTTGATACTCTAAGCTGGAAACCATTATTTACTTAGTCAATTCCTATTTTATTTCTAAAAAGAAAAAAAAACACTCATCAATTCTTAACCACGCAATCGGGCCTATATAATTCTTTTATTAAAGTTAATCGAAAGATGAAAGGTCGTTTTTCTTCGAGTTTCACATAATTGTCGCGCTTAATTGTAACCTAATTATTTTGCATCAATCCCCACTTGTTTCCGCATTTGATTTCACAACAACAACAATAATAATAATTGCGATGGATTGCGTAACAATTGTGTGCAGTATTGTTCTTATGACCTTCAAATAAAAGAGAGTGGGAAACACTATTATTTCAGATGAGGGAATTTTTTCTTCAATCCCTTCCCCACCACTAAATTCTAGCTAATAAATTTCATTCTTTGCCGATCGAGTAATATTTTTTTTTTTTATAATAAAATTCATCAGATGTAGCATCGACTAAATTTTGTTCGATTTTAATGAATAATAAATACAATGCGATTCCTCCTATTTGCTAGATATATACAATTAATTAAAAAACCTCAAAATATAAAATATATAAATAAAATTATATGTTTGCATGTAAAAATTACTTAAGTGATGCAAGATTATATCCATGGAAAAGTAGATAAAGAAGTATCACACTTTCTATCTCTCCTAAGAGCAAATGAAAGC